>NW_015163641.1:464828-523928 GCF_001447785.1 Gekko japonicus | reverse complement strand
ATCTGCAAATAGCTAAACCTGTGGATAGGAGCCACATGGAGGCTAAGGAGGTTTTTCTTCACACTTTTAAAAAAGCTAATATAGCAATCTCTTCCCTCCATTATGCACAGGATTTTCACTTTGTTTCTTCTTTCTTGCTAAGTAGCTTGCATATCTTTTTTCTTCTTATTTGTTGGTCTATGGCTGTCCCGCCCTGTCACATTATTATATATTTGATGCTGGCCCAGCCCAGGGACTCGAGGGAAGAAACAAAATCACCTGGTTATATTCAATTTCTGTAATGGCACATTAGAGACTTTTGAATGTTCAAAATAAACAAAATATTTGGAGGGGGAAAGTTCAGGTGGAATCAGGGGTAGGATGTATCAGGTGAACCAATAATAAAAACTGAGGTAACTTTGTAATCACACTAAATCCAGATAACATGTTATCAACAAATAAGTGCTTTTGTTTGTGAACAAGGTGTTTGAAACTTTCAGGAGAGAGGCTTTCTTTTCAGTGTCTGCTTAAACACTGAAACATAGGTTCCTGAGTTTCACTGACTCTTAAAGTTTAGAAGGCAGAAACATACAACCAAGTTCCCCAAATCCTTCTATACACACAGACCAGGGATCACTCCTTTTTAAAGAGTTATCTTTCTTTTCACTGGGCAGGGATTACTACTCTTGACTAGAAACTCTGTCCCTTTTTGGCTTGAATGGGGATAATCTGTGATCCACTCACTCCCAAGTCAGTAAGAGGAGCATGCTAGAAAAACCACCTATCTTTTGCAGCAGCAATTAAAAAAAGAGAGGAAAGGGATGCATGCTGCTGGAGCATGTGATGCCTTGGGCAGGAAACCCACGTGTGACCGTTCCAGAAGGGGCAGCACCCCCTTTATGGGTTTTTATGTTAGAAAAAATGCTCCACAGCCGGCTTGCACAAGCGCAGTCCCAATGTGGGGCTGCACTGAAGATGGAAGATGAATCCAGTGTCACTCAATTAGCTTGCATGATGTTGTCACATTCTATACATGTGTCAGCAGCGCCCAAGCCACTGCTTATCCTTCATGTTTTCTTATGGTTTTCCTCTTGTTTGTCTTTTATGGTCAGTTGTACACATCATTTTTCAATATTGAAACAACATTTCTCAAAAACCATTTATTTTCTCACATGTACACATAGGAAACATTGCACAAACTCTTCTCATAAACATCTCCTTCTTTCTGCCAGATACATCTATGCTGATTATTTCTGAAGTTTTACATGTTCAGTTTCATATTTTCTAGATTTAAAACAACAGCCCTAAACCTCATAAGTTATAGACAGCTGAATGTTTAACTGTGATATAATACAGAAAATGAGGCAAAAAGTAGATAGGGAGGGCTTTCCTAATCCAAGGGCACATACAAGCAAGTTTATAAATGAAAGACATTGACTTTTTCATTGATTAGAGAGCTTAGGTGTTCAGGATACCTTTCTATACAACAAAACACACAGGAATTCCAAATTGGTGGCAGCAGGGAGACATCTTGCAGTTTCAACATGAACTTTTGTTATTTACTATAACTGATTCCTGATATCAGAGTTGATTGTAGGCAAGTGTCTACAACCAATGCTCCCTCTAAGCTATGGAGTCTTGTGAGCAAAATTTTGACTTTGTGAGCTACTGGCATTAAAGTTGTGAGTGAGCGATTTGGCTACTGCATAAATTAGTTTGCCCTGGAGCCATCCTTCCAGAGCTAAGACAAAAATGTGTGAGCCAGAGGCTAAAACACTGTGAGCTAGCTCACACTAACTCAGCTAAGAGGGAACACTGTCTACAACTGAGAACACCCACTTAAGGGGGCTAGAACAAGAATGCAGGATAGAAAAGCTGGAAGACTTGAAGGAAGCAAGAGAGCTGATAAGAAGAGAAAACATTAGGGAGCCAGAGAGTCTGTTTGTTGCTGTGAGAAAGAAAGTCAGTGTCGTCTAGTGGTTAGAAAGTTAGCCTGTGCAGACACAGGTTCATATTTGGCCACTCACTGGAGCCTACCCAACCGCTCAAGGTTTTTGTGAGGAAAAAATGGAGTAGGGGAGAACCATGTGTGCCATCTTGAGTTCCTTAATGATAGTGTGGAATAAAAATGTAGTATTTAGATAGAGAACTAGAGATATTATCAACTTGTCCCTGAGCTCTGGGACTTTCCCAGGGGCTTTAAAAGAGGCAGTGGTGAGACCACTCTTAAAGAAACCATCTCTGGATCCTATGGATCCAGCCAACTGCTGCCCAGTTTTGAATCTTCTGATTCTGGGTAAGGTAATTGAGAGAGCAGTAGCTGAACAGCTCCAGATATTCCTGGAAGATTCCTCTGTCCTAGAACCATTTCATCTGGCTTCCGTCCTGACCATGGGGTGGAAATGGCATCGGTTGCCCTCATGGATGATCTTTGCCGGCATCTGGATCAAGACAGGTTGGCACTGCTGATATTACTTGACCTAACAGCAGGGTTCCACATTGTTGATTACAATTTTATGACCTACCACCTCACCAACAAGGGGATATGTGTGACAGCCTTGCATTGGCTAGTCTCATTTCCCCATAGTCAGGGACAGAAGGTGGCACTTGGGGAGCAGGTATCACCACATTACCTTATGGGGACACCACTAAGAGCACAACATCCTTCAGGGGGTGATCCTCTCCCCTATACTGTTCAACATCTGCATATCATATGCCCCCTCACGCAGATAGTCCAAAGGTTTGGGCTGGGTTGTCACCAGTACACTGATGATACCCAGCTATATCTGATGATGGATGGCCAGCTGGATGCCACCCCAGATGTATCGGCCAAGGGTTTGGATGCCATGGCTGTATGGTTAAAGCAGAGCCAACTTAAATTAAATCCAACAAAGATGGAGGTTCTGTACCTGAGCTGTGGGGCAATGAGATCAGGGATCCAGCTCCCAATCTTTGACAGAGTGCCACTGATGCCTGTGCCAATGGTGAGGAGTCTGGCCATGATCCTGGATGCTTCATTTTCAGTGGAGGCCCAGGTCACAGTGGTTGCTAGATCTGTGTTCAGATTGTTTTCGTCTTCAACAAGTCAGCAGCTTGTCCCCTATCTCTCCCCCCGTGACTAAGCTACAGTGATCCATGCAACAATCACCTCCAGGCTGGATTACTGTAACTCACTATGCAGGACTACCCATGAAACTGTCCTGGAAACTACAACTTGTCCAGAATACAGTGGTGCATGTCCTTATGGGGACACCACTAAGAGCACAACTGATTCCCAGTTGAATTCTGGATCAAGTTCAAGGTTCTGGTTTTATCACTCAAAGCCCTATGAGGACTGGGACCAACATATCTGTGGGATCATCTCTCCCAATATGTTCCCTGAAGGCCTTTGCATTCATCTGATCAACATCTACTGGTTATCCCCAGCCCATAGGATGTACGCCTAGTCTCAACCAGAGCCAGAACTTTCTCAGCTCTGGTGCTGTTCTGGTGGAACACTCTCCCAGTTGAGATCTGGGCCCTGTGGGATTTAGTGCAGTTCCACAGGGCCTGCAAATGGAGATCTTCTGCCAGGCCTATGGTTGAGGCAGCAGCAATTCATCACTAATGGCCTCCCCTGCTCTGCTCTGTTCTATTCCACCTTGGTAGACTCTCACCCACCTACTTCCTCAGTATTGTTCTATCTACAATTACCACAATTAGACTTGGGTTGCAGAAACCATCAAATGTTTCAGTAATGCCTAGTAATGTTAGGAAAAAAAATATTGGCCTTTTATGATGTATAGATTACTATATTTATATTTCACTTGTTGTTGTTGTTCGGTCGCATAGTTGAGTCCGACTCTTCGCGACCCCATGGACCACATCACGCCAGGCTCTCCTGTCTTCTGTCATGCTCCGGAGTTTGCTTAATTTCATGTTCGTTGCCTCGATAACACTGTCTAACCATCTCATCCTTTGCCATCCCCTTCTTCTTTGACCTTCAATCTTTCCTAGCATCAGGGTCTTACGCCACTGTCTTCCTGCCCTCTTCTTTGGCTGCCCTTCAGTAGAAGGGCACCACAGCTCCCCCTTGGCGCGCCGGCTGCTGGGGGAAGGGAGAGAGAAGGAGGCAGGGTGCCCAGTTGGAAGAGACTGGTCGGCAGCACTGAGATTCACTGGGCGCCAGGAGAACAGGTATTACGTATGGGAGCCACCTGCCTTTCCTTCGTGCGCACTGCCTTGCCTCTGGGCCGCCTATCAGGAGGGATTCCCCCCCCCTTTCCCTCCAGTGGAATATTAGGAAAGCAACTTCTCCATGGGGTTTCTAAGGGGCTGCTGGAGGCAACACCAAAGGAGCCCCTGGGCAGCCTTCGCTCATGTCGGGCCGCTCCTTACCGGGGAGGGGGGCGGTGGTGGCAAGTGGTATGGTAACCCTAACACACACACACACACACAACTGAAGGTTGCATCCGATCAAATGGGGTCCAAACCTTGAGCCCCAGTAACACTGCCTCAGTATTGATGGTGCAGTAGGAATCCCGGCCGGGTTGCAGCAATAGTCTCCAGTCCAGGACTGGTTCTCATGTGCAAGGAAAGGAGGCGGCAGAGCCCGGCGTTGGCAGAATGGGCCGCGCTACTTCCAAGTGTAGGTGGAGAATCAAGGAGGATCTCCTTTTGCAATGGTTCCCTATTGGGGGGGGGGATCCCTGCAAAACAGCACAGAAGCAGCGCAGCAAATAAAGAGAAAGGTTAGAAGAAAAATTTCTCTCTGTTGTGATTTTCTCTTGCAGCGTTTTTTAAATAATTTGCAGGGAATCTCCTCCCCCCCCCGGGGCCGGATGCCATGATCTTAGTTTTTTTGATGTTGAGTTTCAAGCCAACCTTTGCGCTCTCCTCTTTTACCCTCAATAAGAGGCTCTTTAGGTCCTCTTCACTTTCTGCCGTTAAGGTCCTTTCTGCCCTTAGGTCCTCTTCACTTTCTGCCTCTTCACTTATATTATACTTTTATTATGTATTAATTTAACTCTGATGTAACCTGCCCTGAGCCGGCCTTGGCTGGGAAGGTGGGGTATAAATTTGATAATAAATCAATCAATCAATAAAAATAATGGTCTACCTGGTCATATCAGGAGGACCATTTGAACTTATTAGAATCCTGGAGGAAAATATTATTTCTCTTTCTGTTTATTATTCAGCATTATCACAAAGGAAACCAGGGGCACCAGCTTGCAAACCAAAAGATTTGAAATTCAAGCTTTGGCTAACCATGCCACCCTCCCTGAACAGAAATTTTTTAGAAATAGTTAGCTCAGTAGTTCTTTCAGAAAGGGTCAGTTTCAGAAAAAACAGAAAAAATATCTTCCAAAGCAAAATGATGGGGGACCCCCCCCCTACAGTATTTTATTCATCACAATGTTAAAGCACTATTTATGGCAAGAGATCTGAATCTCTGTGCTTTCTTGGCACTAAGAGTTTTATTCAAGGCATGAACAATGTGTTTGTGTCCCCAAAAAACAAATGCACTCCACATGTTCCGAGGAAAATAAATGCAAGAGATTCCTTTAATCTGTAGCCAAGAATCTCAACCTCACTCATAAACAACACCAAGAAAATAAATGAAAGTGCCTGAGAATGCTATGCTTGCCTTTAATGTGAAACTGCCTTTTCCAATTCTAATTCTTCATCAAAACCAGTTTGGCGTTGAAGAAAATGCACTGCTAAAATTTGCAATCCCAAATGTTGGGGGCTTTTGTTGTTGTTCAGTCACACAGTTGAGTCTGACTCTTCACGACCCCCATGGACCACTTCATGCCAGGCCCTCCTGTCTTTTGCCGTCTGGATTAGTAACAGGAATGTGGTCATGGGTTGCTGAGGACAAGAGAGTAAAGGATGGCTACTAGGTCAGGAGGTGGAACCTAAATCGGGGACCTCTGGGGAACAAGAAGAAGAGATTGGATTAATACCCTGCTCTTCACTATCCAAAGGAGAGCAATTTACAATCTCCTTTCCTTTCCCACAACAGACACCCTGTGAGCAATACTCCCTCTAAGCTTTGGGGTCTTGTGAGCAAAACTTCTACTTTGTGAGCTACTGGCATTAAAGTTGTGAGCAAGTGAGTTAGTTTGCTCTGGAGCCATACTTCCTGAGCTAAGACAAAAATGTGTGAGCTGGAGACTAAAAAACTGTGAGCTAGCTCACACTAACTCAGCTTAGTCTTGTCTCTCATGCTTTTCAACATCTATGAAATCTGCTTGGAGGGGTCATATGGAGATTTGGACTGAGTTGCCAGCAATATGTGGATGACACTCAGCTCTATTTTGCACTTTCAGCAGATCCCAGGGAGGTTGTAAAAACCCTGAACAGGTGCCTGGAGGCAGTTTTGGGAAGCATGAGGGCTAAAGAACTGAAACATAAATCTGACAAAATGGAGGTGCTACTGGTTGAGCTAGAGTTTAACCCAGGGGCTGGAATATTTTATGTTCTGGATTGGGTTGCAGTCCCCTTAAAGGAACAGGTTCGTAGCTTGGGGGTGCTGCTAGACCTGGGCCTTTTGTTAGATAAACAGGTGGCAGCAGTGGCCACGGTGCCTTTCACCTGCTTCAACTGGTAAGCCAAATGCAGACTTTCCTGGGCAGGAAAGACCTTGCCACTGAGGTGCATGCCCTGGTAATATGTAGATTAGATTACTATAATTTGCACTATGCGAGGCTGCCCTTGAAGACTTATAATAAGAACTCATGCTCAGGTAAATTCATGTTAAATCTGTAATGGAAAAACTCAGTCACTCTTTTTTGGTCCCATTCTATAGTTGCAGTGACTTCATAAGCTTTGTAGCATTGTCTATGTCATGTTTTATTGGTATATAGAGTGGGCACAAGTCAGCCAGTCAGTCCTGATGAAAAGCAAGTAAAATTATGATATAGAACTGAATCAAAGCCATAAATATCTCCTAAACCTGGAAAATTTCCACACTGCCTCTTCAGGGAACCTGCCTGAGACATTCCAATATTGCATGTTTTCTGCTTACCCCAACAAAATTCATATCAAAGTCTGCTCCTTCATTACAATAAGTATGTTGATAGTATCATATTCAATGTCCAACTGCCATTCTAAATACAGTAAAAACATCAGTCCCACTGAACTCCATGGAACTTTCCTCTGCATTTGCTTTGAATTGAGCTGGTTCTCTCAAAATATTTTTTTAAACTTCCCCTCTCTTGCTCAGAAATTGCAGTTTCCATTAAACATTCAGAAGCGTGCTTTTCTATTTTTTTATTACATAAAAAAGAATTAAGTTTGGAAATCTCCTGCCATTTGAAATTTAAAAAGGCTATATTTGTTCACATTCAAACTCAAACTGAAACATCTTCATTGTTTGGTCTTCTAGTATAGTCTGTCTTTCCTGTGTGAGACACATTAAACAGGTGGGCGAAACAAACATTCAACTATTGGTAACAGTGCCACCAATAGAAGCTTAACTTCCATAATGGTGTAAGATAATTGCACGTTATTCCTTTGCTGAGACAGCCTCCCTGCACAGTGCCACCTAGCGGTCTGTGTGCTTACACACATCACAAACAATAATAAGGAAAATTTTAACATATACCAGATGCAGATGTATGGTATAATATTTATCTTTGCCCACCTGGTCTTTATTACATGTGTGCATGTATTATGTTAAAGCACATATGCACAGGTTTTAGTATAGCTATTTCCCCTCCAAGAAGACAGACCCCACAGGCAGCTCCCAAATGCTTCTGAGGTATTCTTTCAAAAGAATATGCTGATCACTATAAACAACTCTTTAAAAAAAATCTAGATGGGGGAGGTGCATAGTAAAAGGAAATCCTACCCTTTACTTTTGAATCTCAACCAGTGGATATCCTGTGAGGTGCTTCCTGTAGAATCCTCCTCTAAAATATTGCCAAGAATAACTAAATAACCTAATATAGTTTGCATACATCGGATAGCAGATTATTCTTGACATGAAGTCAGACCTAAATGGATGATAAACAGAACAACTTTTTTGCTGAGATCGGTTAAGAACAGCAGCATTGACTGTCTCAGGTCTGGACAAAGTGTCACCAATAATCAGGGATGCCAGCCTCCAGGTGGGCAAACATAAAGAAACACCGTGATAGAACAAAACACACTTCTACTAATATGTACTTGTATCTTCATATATTGATTTACTTGCAATAAAGACTCTAGTATATCTTATACACATACAAAAACCTAAAGTGCATTGTATTTACTAATAGAAAAGTCCACAGCTACAAAGACCTATTCCAACGCTGTAGACTATCTTGCTCCTGATAAAGGACTGATGAAAGTTGCAACAGTCATAAATGATGAGAGATGCAGAAGGCTGTTATATTCTCCACAAAGAGTAATCCAGCAGGCATCAAAGGAGGCATGAGAAATGCAGCAGGCAGTTGTATTTTCCACACAAAGTGTTTCAGCAAGCATCAAAGCAAGCAACACACCTCCTAGGTAAAAATCGTGTGTTTTGACAAATTCTTCTTCAGGCAGACATATTTTTCCTGGAACTGAATAACAATATACAATATGACACAATACAACACAATATACTTTAGCATAATAACCAGGAAAAAAAGAAGCTAGCTTGCTGTACTCACCCAAAGCTCTCGGTTTTACTGTGCATAAGTCAACCATTCTAAAGGCGGCTTCTCTGGTTCTCCATGAGAACACCCCAGAAAGACCACTCTAATAAAGCACAGCTGTACCAATGGTCCCAAAAGAATTAAAGAAACAGTACTTGCAACATCTCACAGAATTAACATACGTACCAAAAACCCATTTATATTTTGTAATTATTGGGCTTATCGTGTGTATGTAATGTTGAAATTTCCCTTTAAATTTTGTGATGTTATCTTGTAATGTTGTTAAGACTGTAATGCTGTAAGTTTTCAGTCAGGTCTAGAATCCAAGCTATTAGCCTGGCCATAGCTATAGTTGTTAACCCCTGCTTTCTCCTTTTCACAAACCACCACAAACAGAATCAAAACTTGTGGTAGTTTGTGGTGGTTCTTCAGTTAGCGAACATTGCTTCATGAACCACAAACTGGCCAAAATTCATGATGGACCTTTGTTAACCAGCCAGTTCATGCCCATCCCTACTCAGGATTACAGTGGTATGGAGCACTGCAGCCAGGGAAAACATCTATAAGGAACCACCTTCTTAATCAGTTGTAGTTGGAGAAAATCATTTTTTGCTGTCATGCATACCTACTTCTCCATCTGGAGACCAGGATCCAGCAAGACTCCCAAGCTTTCAGTGAGTCTTTCAGTGAAAGCTATTCAGTGCTTACTGTAGGAAGCACAATCCCACTTAAAGCAGCAGTAGCTCTTCCAGAAGCCAGCATAACCTCTGTCTTAACTGATTCAGCTTCAGCTTCTTCTCCCTCGGTCACTTGACCACCATTGGAAACTGAGGCTGGACAGAGACAGTAGCAGCCAGTGCATTATTCATAGTATGTAGCTAGATGTCATCAGTAGTTAAGGAATAACCTACTCCAGATCTTCTGGACATTCTCATTCAAGGGTCCTTGATAGACATTAAATATCCTGGGAGATAAGACAGAACAGAGGTCTCCAATGTGGTGCCCATGGGCACCATGGAACCCGCCAACACCTTTCTTGGTGCCTGTCAAGTGTTTTTAGAAAGTCCGTGGGGCCAAGTTGGGCTTTTTCTGATTGGCCATTGGAGATCTGATTGGCTGTGCAGAAGGTGCATGATTGACCACAGAAGGTGCAGAAGGTGCATGACCACAAGAATCTGCATGACTGAAGGTAAGTTGCACACATCCAAGAGAATATTTTAAACAATATGTTCATTTTAAAAGGCATCCCGTTAACAGAGCTTCTTCCTGAACTGTTGAAGAGTCACTGTAAGGGCTATGCATGGCCTTACTCCCTGACATTTTGTGGCTGCCATTTTGTGGTTGCACCCACCACACTATATCAGAATTCCAAAGGTGCCTGCTCAGAAAGGTTGGGGAGCCTTGACGTAAAGCCTTGTGGCATTCTCCCACCGCAACCTTTTGTGAGCAGTCTGATAGAAAAGACTGACACACTATATGCACAATGACTCTAAAGCTGAATGAATATCAAAAGGAGGCATTGATATGTTTCAATAATGTCTCATTTTGGTTTAGACAGGCTTTTAAAAAAAAACCCTCTCAATTTCACTTACAGATATTATGTTATTACGTTAGCATCATAAAAAAAAAAATCAGTGCATTGGCATTGCTTCAGTGACTTAATAAAAGCTAATAGCTTCTTTCCAATACAGCCAGAAATGCTATGCCCAGTAAAATTTTAGACCATGAAAGAAAATCCTCATTAAAGTGCTTGATCCCTTAGGAGGCCGTGAGGGGGGGCATGAAAGGTAAATATTCGTGAAGTTGGACTGCTAAGCCAGAACAAATTGCTAAATCAATAGTAAAAATAGTCTGCTGAACTGCTGTGAGCTGGTCAGAAATTCAGATGTGGTTATGTCTCACAAGCTTCAGCTGGCAAGCTCTTTGCTATCTGCACAGTTTAGCTACTGTTTCTTTTTCACCTTGCTGCTTCATAGAATCAGAGAATAACTTGCATTGTGTCATCTGGGAACACTGGGCTGTAGACCTCTACCCAGGAATGGATGAAGATGTCCACTTCTGCTTATGTTTGTTTCTCTATATTGCTATTGTGAATAATTTCAATGTGCTTGATAAGTCTTTTGTGCCATTTATATGCACGGTCTCCATCACTGATATGCATAATATATTCCGATTTATTGATGAACAAGTCTTGTTTGAAAAAGGCATATAGGGAAACAATTGCTGTGAGGAAGCCAGCCCTCCAACCACTAGGTGATACGAACCAGTTAGCCTTCTCTCTCAATTTTGTCCTAGGGTGGCTTAGGGAGCCAACTAACTCCTGCTACAACCCTGGGTCTATCCCTTTCCCTGCTGGCACGACAATTTGTTCTTGAGTTGCTCTGTGGTATTGCCACACCACCCACCAACTCGGGCACGGGGACACCAGTGCACTCTGCTGGCACATCTCAGAGACATGCCAACATATTTCAGAGAATGCTGGAAAAGCACCTAGTAGGGTTCCTGTGTGCTTTCACCCACTTCCTCAAGATTGTATTGTGAGAGTGCAGTCCCATACACATTTCCTCAGAAATACAACCCATTGGATTTAATGAGACAGCTGGAAAGAGGACTGTGGCTCATTCTAATTTGGGGCACTGTGTTTGATCTATCCCCTTCATTTTTATGATCTGTTCCTTCCTTAATTTGGAAGGGAGGGAGAAGGTCAATTGTATTTAAGCTGCAAGTGCTACTTACCAGTGGCAAATTCACAAGGAGATTAAGCTGTTTGCTGGACTAATGATCTAATCTTGAGATCAACTTGCCTGACTTGCTCCCTTCAATTATGGCAAGTTCACCTGTGTGATGAAAATGGTGGCATCCCTACTCCCAAGTGCTATTAATCTGTGGTAAGGAAAAGAAAAGTGTAACTAACCTATTGGGTTAAATTATGGGCCAAACTAAAAGTGATGGGGAGGGAGGGACCCTTGAGCATTTTCACAAGTGTGTCCATTCATGTTCAAGGAAGAGAAGGGATGGATCAATTCCTAAGCAAAAATGTGTGCTATTGTTGTTGTTTTTTACCATATCCACCCCCAGCCCAACTCATTTCTGACATCACAGCTCAGCTGGGAGAAAAATGATTTAGGAAGCAGAGCACAATAAGCAAAGGAGCAGGAGGAGATAGGACCAAGCTCTCATCACGTGGGCCTTTTACTTACTGAAAGGGGATAAAAAAAATATTGCAGATAAACAAAACTCTGTGCATATCTTAAGTCTACTTTTTTGGGTCTACAAAAGAAACAGTGGTAGCTGTATCACTGGGACAATTGGGCCCAGGCTATGCTCATAAATGAGATAATACAATCCAAGTGAAAATGCATTTTGCCAGAGCCTAATCTGCAGACTAAGTCCCAGCTGCTCATTAGTCAGAACTGGTCTTCCACATGGAAGATACATGGATAAGCAGCTGCTCTGATGTTTCAGAACATATCCAAAAAAAGACCCAAAATGGACTTGAAAAACAGCGGAAAGACCAGGCTGGCTTGATTAGAGGCAGATGACTTTTCAACATAATGGCTTTGGTGTACCTTTTTTAATGGGATTGAAGAAGGCTTCATCAAGTTCTAGTTATCTCACAGTACATCAGGATTCTGAAAAACAGCCATTGTTAATATGCTGTCATTGAGACAACTTAAACAACATAGAACAGCCCTAAGACTGGGTCTTAATGACTCCCTTCTGATAAGTTGGTTATGACTGTTTCCTGCCAAGTCTTCCTTCAAGGGAGAATGACTTTTTCTAACAGACAAGGTTTCCTCTAGAGGAGAAAAGACTGTTTGGAGAAAAACTCAGTGGAAGGGTGTCATAGGATCAAACCCCTAATTAAAAGGGTGGTTGTTCCTGGGTTAAGTATTCTTCCAGTAAAAATGTAACATTTGGGAGTATTTATGAGGGCAACTGTATGATCGCCTTTAATTTCTTGATATTTGGCACATTCAATCAAACCTTTGTCTGAAATCCTCTCATGATGAGTTGGCTGCATACTTCCAATTTCAGTTCCTTGTTTGTGATCACTGATTGTGTATTTTTGAGAATCTGCCCTAATTTTACACATTATACTGTTGTGAACAGCTCTATAGATCACTCTGTTTTGACTCGTTCAAGCACCCAGCTCCATTTCCTTCTTTCTTACCATGAATTGTACACATGAAAAGAGACCAAAATGAATTAGTCGTACACATGAATACACTGAATGCTCATAGGCTTCTTTCTGAGATCTGGGTTCCAGCTTTTTTTTTGCAGGGTTGCTGACCATGCACATTGAGCATAGACATGTAAAGTATGAATACATCTAGGATCTTTTCAGATAGCAGGCTGAATTTAGAAGGTTCTTCATGTGCACCAAATTTGAGCTTTCCCGGTCACCTAGAAGTACCCTAACAATTCTGACACCTTCATGTAGGGTTGCCAGTCTCCAGGTGGTGCCTGGGGATCTCCCAATTTTACAAGTGATCTCCAGCTGACAGAGATCAGTTCCCCTGGAGAAAATGGCTGCTTTGAAGGGTGGACTCTATGGTACTGTACCATGCTGAGGCCCCTCTCCTCCCCAAACCCTGCCCTCTCCTGGATCCACCCCCAAAGTCTCCAGGTATTCTCCAACCCAGACCTGGCAACCCTACCTTTATGACAATAACTTGGATCCTATGAATGAGTTCCATATACTAGATAGTCTCTCCCAAGGACAGAGACCACTTCCTGTTCCTCTAAAACTTCAGTTTTAGAAGGACAGGAAACATTTTCCATGGCAGAGACTATCTAGCACTCACAGAACTCTTTCATAGAAACCAAAGTAGACTCTTCATGTCCTTGTTCTTGGCTTCTGAGTAGTGAGCACTAAAGAGTTGTATTGTCTTATGTAGAGTTTATTTACAAATATACAAGCAAAGCACATGAAAACCAAGTGGGCACTCTTCCAACAGCAGCAAATCCCCAGAAAACCCCTTCTCCCCAAATTGGACCACCCAGTACAGCTAACTCTGGTCTCTTTCTCTATTTTTGTCAATTGAAGCTGTTTTTGACATGTCTCTCTGCCTCCTCCTTCACAAACTCCAAGCAATAACAGGTATCATATTTTAAAAGCTGAAGATAAATTCCCAATAATCAGGAGACTATTGCATTAGTTACATAGCAACTGGCGATTACCGTGAGTTATTAGCCACAATCAAAAGGAATGGTCATTGAGAAGCCATAACAACATTATAGAGAACAAGTTGTTTGCATCACAAGGTCAAGATCTTACTTTTTAATGCCCTTTTATTTCTGTAGCTTTGTTGACACATTCATCCTGCTCATCATGATTTATTTAGCTTCCTGACTCTGTCTTGATAGAGGAGTCTCTGAAGCCTCAACAATAAATTCCTATCCAGGGGTAGCAATTTCTTTTGACTTCTTCAAAGTCCTTATCTTACATTACATCACATTATATGCAGAATTGCTGACTGCAATGAAGAATGTCTAACTTTTGTAGAGGAAAAACATCTGGGATTTCAGAGCAAAAAAAAAAAAGTACCCACATATAAAGTCTTTCTATAGTGTACACAAGCCAGAACTTGATTCTCCTTTACAATTGCTTTAGAAACAGAATCAATGCAGTAACCTAGGAACTGCATCAAAGGGAAATCAGCATCTTAGACTTGCAGAAAAATCATCATTGCAAACTGTCAAGCAATTACATCACTAACAGTAACAATCCTAAGCAGAATTACATTCTTCTAAACCAATGGACATCAATGAAATTAGAAGGATGTAACTGCTTAGGACGGTACTGTGATTTAGTAAACTGTTTGGACTCTATGTGGATGATGAAAGACACACAGTGGGGGCAGCCACAGACAAGGTATAGATCTTTACCCATTCACAGGTTCCTCCCATATGCAGAAACAATGAATGTTCCTATTAAATTATTGAAAAGAAAATCTTTAAAAAATGTCCTGATGAGGATAAAATATGCTCCAGAAGAGATGGAATGCTGACAGCAGCTGAGTCGGTGAAAGGGCAAAAAGGAGGGTGAAAAGAACCTGGTCATTCCCATGTGTGGCTAAAGAATCCTGGGAGATTTTGGTGGGTTGTGGAATCTCCAAATTGTTCCTACCCCTCACACAATTCCTTAAGGGCCTCTGACTAAAGAACATAACTAATATTTTTTTTGGATGAAGAATTTATATTAATTAAAGAGAAGGCATGCAAATATACTAAAATAGTGTGAAATAATAGAAAAATAACATTTATGGTTCAGAAAGTTTGGTAAGCTTGTAGATGATGTAGTCAATAATGCAACTTGATCATTAAGCTTGTGATGGTAACAAAAGAACTCTAGCAAATTCATGGCTCTGGCTAATGTGCCTATGGCAACCAAAGGTTACAGTCAATAGGCTTTGATCTCGGAATATGAGATGGTCATGTCTGATTGCTGTGCACAACCTTTCACCAAAAGAAGAGAGGTCAATATGTTCTTGCGGGAGCACTTCAAAGACTTCATGCCTTTGGAAATGCTTGAGTCCTAATACTGAAATTCTCATCTTTGATCTGAACAAGCAACCCATACGAGTTATAGAATTACTTGTGAAGTCTTAAGCACTATGGCAATATTAGGTGAGCTGCTGTTATAAAGCATGCACCAGAATGTTTTCATTAGAAGCCTTCATTTTGAGATACTATAAATTGACCCTATAGTTTTATCTTGGTATTTGGATTTTGGAACGACACGAGGTATACTGCTATCACTCAGTGATTCCACTGAGAGGGGGATTGGAAGTGTTGTGACAATTCACACTTATTTATTCCCTTGTTATAACCTCATCTAGAATTTATTGCAACAGAAAAGATCCTCTATATCAAGTAGGTTTGTACACACACAGTGCAATTCTAAACAGAGTTACCACCTTCTAAGTTCATTCAAATCAATAGGTTTTGAAGAGTATAAGCCTCGTAATGATGAACCTAACATTCTTGTACAACATCTAAAATACACTGTAAATATATATACGTGAACTTCTAATTAGCTCATGATTGGCTGACAGCTGGCCAGCTATTTAGTGGGAGCCGAGGCAAGCCCAGTTAGCAGACACATGCTTGCAAGAGAGAAGCATCTAGCCATTACGCTGTACTGCTCATGGTTGTTGGAGTGGAAGGCCAGGATGGATTGCACGGGGTACGTCGGACCAGACAGACTGCTAATCCCAGGCACGTTGGAGTGGAAGGCCGGGATGGGATTGCACGGGGTACGTCAGACCAGACAGACTGCTAATCCCAGGCACCAGCCAGCCTCTACATTTGTTGCTGCTTAGAGCCAAGTGCTCAGGGAAGTATAGAGTTAGCTTAGTTAGCTTTTGTGTTTCTTTGTTTGTTCCATGTACATTTTCCTTGTCCCCAATTTGTGTGTTTTTATTGTTAGTAATAAACTTATGTATTATTTTAATTGGACTGAGTCGCTGACCCGTATATTTGGCTAATTGGTACTATTAGTAAAAAGGGAAACCAAACAGTTATCATCTTTCCTATTCTTGTTGTGCTGGTTGATAGGACCCTGAAGTAAAGTAATCACCCTGTAGTCTCTGCGGTGGCTTGGAAAGTAGCCGATAAGACAGAGGCGGAAGGGCGGGGTTGTGACAAACTTTACTGCCTATTCATTACTTGCTTGAAAACTGAATTTGAAGGGTCGACATAGGGCAGGCCTCTGCTGCTTGTTCAAAGATTCAACCAATTTTACTGTTCTACAATTGGATAATTGCTCACCATTGGCCCAAGCCTTTTATGTGTCTTTTAGAGAATTTCAGTTTATGTTGATTGTTTATGTTCCACCCCGGTTGATAACAACAATTGCCAATTAGATATTTAGAGCCATCTTCCCATTCTTGGTTCGATGCTGAATGTTTTGAAGCTAAAAGACATTGGAGTATGCTAAAGGAGTTCCTAAGCAAGATAGTTGTGAAACACACTGAAGTGATGTTGTTACTTTTAGGCAGGGGTCATTTCATAGAAAAAGAGCTAGGGGAACTCATTAGCATAACTCATTAGCATATGCCACACCCCCTGACATCAGGGGCCCGGCGGTGGACCTGCAAAGCCAGCGGGAGTGCGAGGAAGCCCCGCCAAGGCCCTCCCTGGCCCCAGGCAGGCAGGGGTGGGGAGAGGCGGGGAGGAAGCAACTTACCCTCCCTCTTCTCCTGCCTCCTCCTGGCTGAATGAGGGACAGCCCCCATACAGCCGGAACCAGGGGGAGGGGCTTCGTCATGTGCCCCACCCCCATACCTCACCCGGGGGAACTGCGATCCCCCGCGTTCCCCCCCCGAAATGACCTCTGCTTTTAGGGGATTTTAACACAAGAATTTATCCAGTAATGAGCAATTGAGTGTTTTACTGAATTGGGAAGACTTAGACTCTACTCCACTACCTTTTTTACCATCTAGGATCTCCAAAGATTCTACTGTTAATCTGGCAGGTCACCTGCTAGTAGATTTATGTACTGAACTGAATCTAGGTGTCTTGAATGGATCCCCTCATCTAGACCGTAATGGAGCCTTTACATTTGCCTCTTTTCAAGGATGTAGTGTGGTAGACTATGCTATTTCTTCCCTTGAGCTGAGAGACTGTATTACCAGATTTTGCATTAATGACTGCACTGAGAGCAACTATCTCCCAATCTCATTAACCCTTGAATTAGGCTCCGGAATCGAAAGCAGGCCTCACTTGCCATGCATCAATCCTGATGAGATGCAATATAAAAAAGAAAGATGGTCTCCTTCTTCCTCTACTTCAAATTTATACTGGCTAAACTCTGAGACTGGGAAACAAACAAATAGAGAACTGAGGAAGGATTGTCAAAGGCTGCTAACCCAAAAGAAGCATGCCTTTGCCATGGAGAAATGGTCTCAACTGCTTAGAGTGATCAAGTGTAGTGACCATAAAACCTTCTGGCCATTGAAGAATATAACAATTGTGTGCTATCTCCAGCTTTCACCCAAATGGAGACCCAAAGTGATGTACATTGTTCTCCTCTCCTCTACTTTATCCTCATAACAATCCTGTGAGGTAGGTTAGGCTGAAAGTGTGACTGGCCCAAGGTTACCCAGCAGTGGCAGTGTGGGGATTTGAACCCAAGTGTCCCAGTTCCTAGTCCAAATCTAAACAATCCTGCATGCTGACTTTTGGGATTGTGTAATTCCATCCGGAGAGGAGCTGCGGTGGCTCAAGTGGTTAAGATGCTAAACTGCAGGCTGTGGAAGGTTGGTAGTTCAGCAGTTCGAGACCCGAGTGTGCCACATGACAGAGGGAGCTCCCGTCTCTAGTTCCAGCTCCTGCCAACCTAGCAGTTCAAAAGCAAGAAATTGCAAGTAGATAAATAGGTACCACTTCAGTGGGAAGGTAACAGCGTTCCATGCACCTTGGTGTTTAGTCATGGCGGCCACATGACCACGGAAATGTCTTTGGACAGCGCTGGCTCTTCGGCTTTGAAACGGAGATGAGCACCGCAACCCTAGAGTCGGATTTTACTGGCTTTCGAGCAAGGGAACCTTTACCTTTTCCTTTAATTCCATCTGGCCAAGTTTTCAACCATCTTCTGTAATAGTGATGTTCTTAATATCAGAGTATTAAAAGGAAGGTGAAGCTTTTCACTCTGTGAATGCCTGGTAATGTCTGTAGATCAAACTATCCAAGGCACAGCTACAAAAGCCAGTTGAAAAGTTGGCAACTTTATGGACACAGTCCAAGCAAAATTAAAAATTTAGCCCCTCCATTCATTTCATCATGTCAGTAATGCTTGTGTCTATGCTTCTTTCACTGAAATCAATGGGGCTGAAAAATGCCTAAATGTTAGCCTTGGTTTTGAGCTTGTTTCAGGCCCTGTCAATATTTAATTGTTTGTCCAACTTCATTACTCCTTCTCTACCCCCTTCTCTCCTTTCACAATTTTACAGGTAGATGAAAATTAAATAGTAAGAATAAGAGAAGCCAACTAATCCAATAAGCAATGAAAGTACAACTCAGGTCTTTCATTTATCAAGGCAACCTGGAGGGAGTACTGCTTCGATAAATGTCTTCTCATTAGAGTTGACAACCTCCTGGTGGGTTCTAGCAATCTCATGAAATTACAAGCGATCTTCATACCATAAAGATAGGTTCCCTTGAATAAAAAGGTTGGTTTGGAGGATGGACTCTATTGTGTTATACCCTGCTGAGGTCCCTGCCTCCCCAAACCTCTGTTCCCAGGTTCTACCCCCAAATGTCAATGAAATTCCCAACTTCTGATAGCTGTGAGATGTTCAAGAGCATTCCTCTACAGTTACAAAAAGCCAATTCACTCACTTCAGTCCTCAGTAGATTATTTCCTTGGTTTGGAGCCTCTGAAAGTTTCTGGGAGCAGAATTTCTGTCTGCCTAGCATGACTTTCTTGCTTCCTCTGTCATCCTGTTGTAGCCCAAAATGGCGGCTAAAATGCTGTTCCTAGAGCCAACAGCAGAATTTCAGGGGCATTTTGGGATATAGCAGGAGGGGATAGGCAAAAACAGGTAAGCTCTATGAGAAGTAATCCTTCTGCTCACGGAAATATTCATCTGAAAGCAAATCTTTGTCCATATTGGCCAATTTGTGAACACCCATGGGTGGATCTTGTTGCTCAGTGGTAATGCTCAGGCATTACATGCACATATTATAGATATCTGTGTGAGATTAGAGACAGACCTCCATAGATATTATAACAGGGTGGCCAGTCAGAGCAGCCAACACTGGTTTAAAGGATCAGTAGCTTCTTAAATGCTTTTTTAAAAAGTCCATTCATATTATCAGTTTTCCCAGCCTTGCCATCTCCTTAGCTTTCCTTGTTTTTTCTGGTATAATTAACAGGTCTGAAATTAATGGGCAAGTGGTTTCATTCCAGTGCACACAGAGCTTCCAGGTCCACAGGGAATTGGATCAAGGCAAACAACTTTCGATTCTGATCATTATTTCTGCCATCGTCATATACACTAATTATCTCACAGATTCTATAGATGTATAATGGTTGTTTGTGGGCAGATAATTATTGTCATAGCATTTGATAATTAGGACCTCTGAGTAATATCCTTATTAATGCTGTTGGCAGCACATACCATTAATAGAGAGATCTGGTGGTAATGATGCCAAAGGAACCATAATTGTCAGCTATCTGTCTCTTTGCTACTTCTCTGCACCTATTGCTATGCAAGCACTGAACCTTACAAATCATTATCCTGCATCCTAGCAATGCTTTGCCTTTACAGCTCTTTCTTGTGCATCCTTGTAACCCAAGATTAGCAACTGCATCAAAGCTGCACTGGCATGTCAAGGGTAGGCATGTTTTAAAGCACTCCAGCAAATTTAAAAGGAACTACACCATCACTATCTCAAGGCACTAGGGTTGCTAGGCCACAGCCCACAATCACCAGGAGCATTTGGGGGCAGGGGCAGGAGCTCCAGCATCACACTGGCATACTGACATTACTTCTGGTGAAGTCATGATGTTTGGGGACATTTTAGGACTTGTAAAAACTCTACAAATAAAACCATGGAGTTTTTTGGCAAATCCTAGAATGCCCCCTCCCCTCGACATCATGATGTCACTTCTGGGTTTTGCTGAAAGTGATGTCAGCGCACCAGCATGATGCCAGCACATGCTCCCATTTACCACTTCTTTTCTCCCACCAGCATTTCAGGTGCCGGTGGGCAGTTACAGAGTTTGCTGGGAAGTCTCCTACTATAGTAGGAAATCTAGCAACCCTGTAAGGCACAGAGGCCAAACTTGAGATCGAACCTGCTTGCATACATATTACGTGAGGCAACTGTTTGGTATTGAATTTGTCTATGATACTTTCTTATGTCATTTTTGGAGTGTAAGAACAAAACTAAAGTGCAGCTCCATCCCAGGTCACATGGGTAACCTGATAAGCTCCAATCCTCATGGGAAGAAACCATGCTTTGTTTTCTCACACAAAAGGGTCACCTCTCCATGAAAAGTATGATAAGGAGTGTGTTGTGCCTCTTGCCGTATCACCTCAGACTTTTTATATTATTTCATATAGGTAGGAAAAACACTGCATTGTCTCCCGTGCTACAAAGGTTCCAAAGAATCAGGTAAAGGCCTTAATGGAACATATCTCTTTGTATGACCCTGCATGCAAACTATGTTCTACAGAACAAAAACCTGTTAGTGATCCCCTTGGTCACATGACTTTTCTGTAGCCACTCTGTTGTTGTAGAATGAGCTTCCTTGACTTTAGTAGGGTTGTTAAGATCTTTTTGTTTGTTCCGGAGGGCATTTTTATGATTTTCTTTGGTGAAAGTTTTTGGAATATCTAGGCTGCTATTTTATGGGGTTTATAATCTGATAGGATTGTGTGTAAAAAATTTTATTCAGTTTAGTTGATAGCTACCTTGAGTTCCCAGGAGGAAAGGTAAAACATAAATGTTTAAAGTAAAAATAAGAAAATAAAGTGAACCTGCAATTATATTCCACTTATTAGTGAATCTAGTACTTACTCAGTTGTGCTACATTTTAGAGTTATTCAGTGATAAACCTTGCTTGTGTGCCTACCAATTTTTGGGTTTGTGTGATCCCCAGCAAATATATTACAAGGCTTATTATCTTATGGGATTTTTGTGAACTACTTACAGTTATGGACTGGATTAAAAATTAGCCTGCCTGTATGGTGACTGCCATGTTAGTCTGAAGTTATGGACTGGATTAAAAATTAGCCTGCCTGTATGGTGACTGCCATGTTAGTCTGAAGACCATCTCATTAGAGCTTTATAAACATGTCTGCAGATCACAGCAATCAGATGACTATTTTGCATATGACCAGCTGTAATAAGCACAGAATTCACCATTCAGCATGAGCCAACTTTCTGTCATTTCACCCAATCAGTACTGCCCGAGTAATCTGCTCCGTAACATTGTCTGAAAATACCAAGGCATTTCTATATTTTCATGGGGGAAAACAACAACAAATTACCAGCAAGTGCTTTTACACTGAGGTATAAATTACCTCCATCTATCACTACAAATCTCATGGACATTGTGGGCAGTAGTAACTCAAAGAAAGAATAGGATTGCAACTAATCAAACCTTACTTACCGAGAAAGAATAATTCCAGAGAGGAGAGAAGCCTGTCCTAATATCAGACTATTAATCAAGGTCATTCAAGTTATTGTTTATGTTGTATTTGCTACAAAGGGTCTGGTCACTCCAGCATTCAAGTCCACATTTTCATACTCTACTAAAAAGTTTGTAGTCCAGCCTGATCCAATTCGTACTGAATTGAATTTCCTGCCAAAACCACAGTTCAATGAGGTAACTAAGACTGCCTCCAACATGTCTCCTCCCTGTCCAGAATACCTTCCCCTAGGGATGCTGTAAATTTCAATGCAAACATGTTTGACAGTCAAACTCACCAAGTTTGAAGGCATTGATCAGATGTTAGCCAATCCCCCAACCTGTGGTGAACAGCCACAAATGCCTGCTTTGGCACCAGGGTTTTGCAAAACTGCACATGTGTGAAGATGCTGACTATTCAAACTGATTATTAGTCATTATTGTTTCTAGCAGGGGTCATTTTGTAGAAAAAGAGGTTCAGGAGCTGATTAGCATAATTTATTTGCATAATTTATTTGCATATGTCACACCCCCTGACATCACCGGAAGTGTGTCAGACAACAACACCCACCGCTCAGGCTCCACTGGACTATTTTGGATTGTTAGTTGGGGGGGGGGACGTGCAGATCTGCCCTCACAGAGAAGGGAGAGCTTGTACCTGAGGGGGGGACTCTGCAACTTACCGGGCTGCTTCTTGCTCCTTGTGGCCCGATTGAGGGCTGCTGGGAACAGGGGGCAGGGTTCCTTACTGCCGGAGCTCCGCTCCTTTGCGCTCCCGTGGGAAATGACCCCTGGTTTCTAGGAACTAATTAGACAATCATTGAAGGGTAGGATTTTATTAAAACACAGCATTTATTTATAAATGAATGATATGATTGATGATTGATTTAACTGTCTATTGTCTAAACAATTGCCAGATGAACAGACCAATCATGTGGCGAGTTAGTGGGAATAGAACTCCATCGGTCTGTGTGTAGATGAACATGCTCAAAACACAGAGTGCACTGCAGAGCATGCATGGGAATGAAAACAATGAAACAACCTACTGAACAGCCATGAATGGGGCAACAAATAGTTGAACTGATCATCATTTAAAAAGTGGCTCCCTGTTAATGACCAGAAAACAGGACATAAGCTGAAACACTCTGTGTTTGAGCATCTCTCCTGCCTCCTTCATTCCTTATTTGAAAATATTCCCAGGATCTTGAAACTTTCTTCTCACCTTTGGATAACCAAGGGGGCCTGTCTGTAAACTCACTTTCTACCCAATCCATTTTCCAAGCCAGAGAAGAAAAAGAACCTGTTGTCTTGAGTTCATGCCTCTGGCCCTATAAGTGGAGCCAGAATGTGATCTCAAACTTCTGTTCTCCTGTACCACACAAGACCAAACCTTGGCTGTCAGAGGGTTGCTGATCCTTCAGGAAGTGGGGGCAGAAGAAGCTCTAGTTGATGATGTAACTTCTCCAGATCCCCTAACCCAAATTTTACTCTTGAACCATGCTATTTAGGATTTATAAATTCAAGAATCTACCCAAAACTGAATAATTAAAGTGTTTTTTAAATCATTCCCTCCAAGATCCAGTTAACAAACATTCTCCAATCAGAGAAAGTATTCAAATATAGCCAAGACTTGCAAGCTTTTTGGTGAGCACTGATATAGAGTTTGGAGTTGGTTCCAAAGTGGCACAGGCAACCACCTGGGGGGGGGGGGAACAATTTCTGGTCAAGACCAGATGGACCACCCATACTGTAAAGAAGGGGCTGCTGATCTGATTGATATTGGGTAATCATGTCCTTGTGTATGGAAACCAGAATAATCTGGTGACAAAAGTGGGAAGAAAAGCTTCAGTATTCAGGAGTCAAAAGGAGAAGTGTTAGAGCTGCCAGAAAACTCTTTCCCCTTTTTATCTTGGAGCTTGTTCTACATCTGTGACCTCTTCCCAAATGTGTCTTTTTTCCTGACAGGCACAGAAATCCATCAGACTCAGCCTCCAAGCTACACTTATATAAGAGCTGCTTTGTGTCTCACATTACTGCATTCCCTTTCCTGTTAGAGCACTGGACCTATGCTCCATGTAGTCTACTGTTTACAGCAGGTCTATACATTTTTAGTTGTTGTGCTAGCATTTATTTTCTTTTTTTCTAGGGCTCCTTATCTGGGCAGAAATGGGATTCTCAGGTGAACACACACATACCCTCTAGGAGTCTTAGAAGCTAATTCACACAATTCTATTCTCTACTTGAAAACTGCAACATCAAATGATTGTATGACTAAACTACCGTGCATAGAACACCACAAACAGATCGTTTGTTTTGCCTCACACAGTGCTTTTCAATGGAGTGAAGTTTGGTATTCAATGATCAGTCATTCCATTTTTTCCCTTTTGTTGCCCTCAAGTCACAGCCAAATTATGGCAACCTTGTAGGGTTTTCAAGGTAAGAGACATTCAGAGACAGCTTGCCATTGCTCCCCCCACCCCGCTGCCACCCACTAAAATTAGCTGAGATTGGTGTGCCTATTTTGCTCTATGCAGATTATGCCGTGATCTTGTCCCGAACGAGGGTCGGGCTGCAAAGGGCCTTGCAATCTTTTTCCAGTTATTGCTCTTGAGAAAGCCTGGTGATTAACTATTCAAAGTCTAAGATCCTAGTTTTCACCAAGGCCGGAAAATGGAACCCATCTCAAGTCTAATATTGAGCTAGTCAAGAATTTCTCCTATTTGGGGATTTTGTTTTCAGCAGATCTGTCTTGGACACCCCCCCCTCCAATTTAGAACAGCACTTAATAAAGCTAAACCATGTGCAAGCACCATAAATAGGTTCTTCCTGGGCTCTTTTTGTAGCAGGAACTCCTTTGCATATTAGGCGACACACCCCTAATGTAGCCAATTCTCCAAGAATTTACAGAGCTCTTCTTACAGGGGCTACTGTAAACTCTTGGAGGATTGGCTGCATTAGGGGCGTATCGCCTAATATGCGAAGGAGTTACTACTACAAAAAGAGCCCTGGACCGTACTTCCATAAGAAAGGGGGGGATATAGGGGTACATTCCTGGACTGGTGCAAGTTTTATATTTGAAAGAGGTTCCCCACATCTGTTATGGCTCAGCTATTTGGATTAAAGCTATCTCCAATAACATCGATCAAACCTTAGCCCAATTTTTAAAGAAAATACTGAATATTCCCTGCTGTGTGGCAAATGTTGTTTTGTGGGCAGAATTTGGACAGATAGTCTTGGAAGCCAGAGCATGGCTTTATGTCTTTAAACTGAGATTGAAACAGCTCTGCGCCAAAGATGGCTTGTTAGCTGCTCTAAATCGGGATACCCACACAACAACTTGGCTGAAAGCCCTGGATGAGAAACTGATGATAGTTGGAATGTCAATTAATGATATTTTTGAGATGGGCAAATCCAAAGCATTTTCTCTGATCAAAAAGTGTGTCCTAGAAATCGATTATAGTAGTCTGATCCTGAGAGCCCACAGAGTTTGCTCAGCCCTATCTTTTGGTCAGTCTTCCCCAAGATCCTTACCCCCCTCCCATGTACTATTTTACCATCCCATGTTACTGTAGAGCTTTTTTTGTTTGCAAGATTGAATACTATTTCTACAATGGTTTTACAGGGGAGATTTTTGAACAGGCCCTATTCTGACAGAATCTGCCCTTGTGGCCTTAATAAGATAAATACATCCTTTGATGCCCTGCCTGAATGCAGGTTCTTTGAGAATATAAGGGATCACTATATTAAGCCTTTAATCAACCAACCCTCCCCCTACACTCCGGAAACCCTGGCTCTTTTGCTCAGTGATAAGGATCCTAAGTTTACTCTGGCAACTGCAGAATTTGTCTCAGTCCTTCTACCCTTGCATTAAAAAACGAAGAAGCAAGTATCTTCTGCTGCTCAAGATCTGTGAATCAATGAGCTTCTAAGAGAATAACAGGAAAGGAAAGGTATCTCAGAATGGATATAGAGAAAATAGACCTCTTAATCTCTACAAAAGTATCTCTTTCTCAAAGCTCTTTCTCAATGTCAAGTGTAAGCAATTAAATACAGAGAAATGAAATAAATGTGTTTGTGTATTTGTGTGTGTGTGTGTGTGTGTGTGTGTGTGTGAGAGAGAGAGAGAGAGAGAGAGAGAGAGAGAGAGAGAGAGAGACTCTATAGTTCCAACTAATTCAGAACAGTGGCGGTTGGGAGAATCTCCTGTTTCCTCTGCTTAAATCCCAGTGCATTGCTGAGGGCTCATCATATACAGAGTCTATCTTGAGTTTGGTTTTAGAGAAAGGTGGATTACAAATGCTCTAAATAAATAAACTGTGCTTGTCAATGCTTTCAGATTGGAAACACAAACAGGATAAAAGCAGATAGCAGAAAATTAGGCCAGAAGAAATGCCCTGCTTTGTCAGAACTTCTATCAAAGTTTACTACAAATGAGTTTGTATTTTACCCCTGTTCAGAGGATACCAAGTGCCATTTTCCCCTGGCTGACAGGACTCAAAGGGGAAAGCAAGGGGAGAAGATCGATCTCCCAGCAGAAGAGCTATCCAGCTCTTTTAGATGTGCAGATAACCTAACCAGGGAGGAGCAACCAAAATCACACCTCAGCTACAGGGGCTTGAAATATCAAATAGTCAAATAACACTTTTTCTGAAGAACAGGAAAGGTTGACAATTTGCTTTTGGGAAAGGGAGGAATGAAAGGGTTATTTTTTGTAAAAAACGATGACAAAAAGTATCTTCATCTTCTTAGCCAGAGGTTTCAGATATGGAACTATCTCAGACCTTAGCTCCTTTATTGATAGCAGTTATGACCACATGCAGTTATACAGTGGGGGCGGGGGAGCCCCACCTCTGGAACAGAGGTATGAACCATTTTCAAGTGCTTGTAACTCTAAGAGAAGGAACCTATCCTTATCTTAAGAGAGCCAGTTTGGTGTAGTGGTTAACTGTGCAGATTCTAATCTGGGAGAACCTGGTTTGATTCCCCACTCCTCCACTTGCACCTGCTGATGTGACCTTGGGTCAGTCACAAGCTCTGGCACAGCTGTCCTTGAAAAAGAGCAGTTCCTGTCAGAGCTCTCTCAGCCCCACCCACCTCACAGGGTGTCTGTTGTGGGGAGGGGGAGGGAAAGGAGTTTGTAAGCCGCTCTGAGACTCCAAGTGAAGGGCGGGGTATAAATCCAATCTCTTCTTCTTCTTCTCTTCTTAACATCTGAGGGGAAAGTACAGACAGGGTCAGAGGATTTCTGCTTATATCGCTTTTAATTGGATCTTGTTCAGATTTGTTGTGTAAATAGGTGTGCGCGTGTATGCCTTTATTAAACTGTATTAATTTTGATGCTGCTAGTCTGTTTTCTGTTATCATGCCCTACCCAGCTTGGACACACACAGAGGAAACCAGAAGAAGGGGGCTGAGATGGATCCCACCATTCCCTGAGTGTGTATGTCCATCAGTTAATTCACACAGCAGCTGGAGTGAAAGAGCCAAACAGGACATGCAATCCCAGAGATAAGCAAGATTGCGCTAAAGCCCTAGTCCTTTAGCAGGAGATGCTCTTTTAAAGTCTATGAGGTGTCAGCAACCATGAACCTAACAGAGGAGGCAGAGAAAGAGAGAAAGCTGGGCTGAATGGAGACCCAGAGAGGCTGAGTAGCTTTTTCTCTCCAATGTGCATAGAACCAGAGCTTGTGAGAGCTGTTATTCACAATGTCCATAAACAAACAGTAAGTTGATTTCATGGACAAGGCCAGACTGTCTGGGCAAGGCGACTAAGACATTACAGGGCATGAAGACAGATGTGAGAGAGGAAAGAAAAGCTAAGCAACAGCTGATGCTGAGCTTGGACATGATGAAGAGCGTACGTGGGACCTTCTCCATTTTGCTTTCCACTTGTTTTGATGAGAGAATTAAGCTCAAATTTGATTTCTCCTCACCAAAATAAATATAATTTTTAATGTGCTTTACTTTTCACTGGGTTGAATATGGAAGTCAGGATTTTGCAGCAATGAGACTGTGTGAGGTGCATTTAAAAGAAGAATTAGAGATCACTTAACAAAGAAAATGTTTTACTCAGAGTTTTATATCTATGCTGAGGTATCCACAGATCTTCCAGGACAATATATCAGCAAGGCAGTTAGAGATACAAGAATGAATAGAGGATGACTCTGGCAGGTCTGAATTCTGGAGACATTGCAGTATCGAGGGAGAAGGGATTCTGAGGCAGGTAGAAGACTCACTGCTGGAGAGGTGGGGTGGCAGCCCATCTGGAAGGTGTGGCTGGGGATGTCAAAGGGCTGGAAGTGGAGGGTTGATCCATGTGGTGGCAGTTAGAGAAGAGATACTGCTGGGACTGAGAAGATGTCCTCTTTTTAGAGGACGCATCTTCTTCTTTTTTTGGTGTCCATCCTCTTTTGGGCTCTTTTTGAAAAAAGTGATGAAAATGTCCTTTTGGGGGTGGAAAAGTTAGGAAGCTTAAGTCATCACAGCTTAAGTAGTAGGGGTATTTAAAATGAGATTTGTCATACAGGTTTGAAGTAGTCAGTTGGGAAATTGGTCCTCTTTTTTGCTTTCAGAATATTGTAACCCTACCATAGTGGGAAAACCTGGGGAGGAGGGGTGAAACCAATTACCAAGACAAAGGAGTTATTCTACAGGCAACATAATGCTCTAAAGTCATGCAGCAGAAAAATGAGAAAACTTGTTTAACTATTTAACACATTTTAAAGACTTGCATTAGATGGCACAAACCTTAAATCCAAGAGTCAAAGGCCACAGCTTAAGCATTCTCTATGTTGCTGTCTATTGCAATATATGCATATCATAGTCCAGGCCTTCCGTCCATGCACGGAATGCTGCTACCTTCCCACTGAAGCGGTACTTATTTATCTACTTGCATTTTCTTGCTTTCAAACTGCTAGATTGGCAGGAGCTGGGGCTAGAGATGAGCACTCACTCTGTCATGCAGCACTAGGGTCTTGAACTGCCGAACTACAGACCTTCTGGTCTGCAGCTCAGTGTCTTGACTTCTGAGCCACCGCGGCCCCTTTTCTGATCAAAGTAGTGAACCCCAAAACCACTGGTAAACATATCATGTAGCTTAGCACTTAGACTCTGCCATATCCCACCTCCGTGTCTTCTCCTGCTGCAGGAACGCCTTAAATAGTAATAGCAGTAATTACTAAATTAAGAGACCTCTACAGTGAATGCCCAGTGTGAAGATTTATGTCTCATAGCAGCTGGATGATCGATTCATCACATGCAATCCCACACATACATACACTTTTTAAAAAAAGAATATGAACTATTTTCAAAGATTCCAGGGACAGGATGAGGTGGAGCACAGGAGGCTCCCTGCAAAGGAAGCCTTCTTTATTTTGCAAAACAAAGAAAAAACAGACCACAACTAGTTAGGATGGCAGATAGACTGCAGAAAGGGTTTGTTTTTTTTGTCAGTCGCTCACTGTAAGATTATATGAAAAAAATGGATGCAGAAAGGATTTATTTTTTTAATGCCAGTGGCTGGCCTATTTTCTTCCACTAGAAACCAGTACAGAGAAGTATGCCTGTGCCAAAAGGCACCTGTAAAATCATACCCATTGCCCAGTCTGCTTGAAATGTAGGGGGGTCTTTAGATTAGAGGAGGGATTGTATACAAATTTGGCACCATTATCTTTAAAAACAACTGCCTCTCACCCTTGAATTTGTTCCTCATTGAAAATAATAGTCCCAAAATCCAGAACTAATCCGAAGGGGGGGGGGGGGGGACAGAGCACAGATCTGAAACCAAATTGGTTTGATAATGTCCTATCTGAAAATCAACAACCATGGTAAAGGTCTCCCTCCTGAATCTCAGATCTGAAATTATATCAGATTCTCTTTCTGTACACACCACTAATCTCAGGCAACTTTGGCTGCTATTTTGTTGCTACTCAGAATAGCCAGCACAGTATGATATGTACCAGTTCCCTGATTTAGTCTGCATTCCTAAAATCAGGAGAGTGATTTCAGCAAGAATGCGGCTTTATTCTTCAGAACAAACACAACTCCAACACGGATCAACATCAGTCAGCCAGAACAGCTTTAACATTGCAGCTGTCCTGCTTTTAAACATTCCCGGCTAATGTAGCCACGCCTACTGTACAAGTAACAACCAATGCGGTTGAGCCAATAAGGGCCAATCACGGATGTTCCCGCTCAGGGAGCTTGTTCATAGTGCTTGGACATTGTTTCCTGGGCTAGTGCTCCTATTGGTTACATTAGGATCCTAGCCCAGGACGAAGCTTTACATTACATGTCAATGAGATGTTTCATATTACATTCAGTTTCATACAGTTTAATGCATTCAGGTCACTTCGAATACACAACAAATCCCTCCCCCCTAAGCAAAAATAGCTAGGTACAATCATATTCACTTAGGTAGGACGGTGCTTGGCGCGTTCGCTGAGACCTACGTGGCTGCGTAGTCTCAGGGCACATTTCAGATTGGGGAACTCTGCACGACTCTGGGACCTCAGAGTCAGGAACACTTCCGTCCATTACAATCGGTCTTTGAGTAGGGATCTGCCCTGCCTCTTGGACAGTACTGGGGCCCTCAGGCTCTGCAGTACTCACCTCTGGAAGAGGTCGTGGAAGGTCCTCGTGTTCCTGGGACTCAGTTGGCTGCGAGGTGGATCGGTCAGTTGCCCACCGCTGCCTCAACTGGTCTATGTGGCGCCTCCACTTGCGACCATCCACAAGTTGGACAACATACATACGCGAACCTTGCGGCTCGATAACAGTGGCTGGTAGCCACACGTGACCCCCTGCATAATTGTGACAGAAGACTGTGTTGCCTGCCTCATAAGTGCGGACCTTAGTGAGCGCACTCTGCTGCTGAGGCTTCAGATCATTCAAATCTGGATGGAGACGATCTAACAGTGACGCTAGGCGGCGCCCCATCAGCAGCTCAGCTGGACTGCGGCCTGTGGCTGAACACGGGGTTACATGCTGGCGCAGTAGAAAAGAGGCCAGCTTAACACCCCAGTCTTCTTGCGTCAGCTTCGCAAGGGCCTCTTTGGTCGTACGGACCATTCTTTCCACCTGGCCGTTCGAGGCCGGGTGGAACAGGGCTGACGTCAGTTGCCTGATCCCATTGTTGGTCAGGAACGGGCAAAACTCCTGGGACACGAATTGTGCGCCGTTATCGCTTACCAACACGTCCGGCAGTCCGTGGGTGGCGAATAAGCGACGCAGCACATTGATGACGGCAGTTGAAGTGGTGGAGGTCATGTGTGCCACCTCCAACCACTTAGAGTACGCATCAACAATAATCAAAAACATTTGCCCCTGCACAGGCCCCGCAAAATCGAGGTGGCGCCTCGACCACGGTTTTCCCGCTGATTCCCATTTTTGCGGCGAGGCGGTTGGCGGTTCTGGACTTGCTTGCTGGCAAGGCATGCATACTTCCACGCAACCTTCAATGTCGGCGTCTAAACCGGGCCACCATAAATACCCCTGGGCTAACGCCTTCATGTGGACCATGCCTGGCCCTCATGCAGTGATTCACACACTTTTCTCCGCTTTTCTCCGGAGCTTGTGAGGCACCAGCACCCGGTTCTCCCACAACACACACCCTTTTGACACTGACAGCTCGTTTTGGCGCGATCTGTAGGGTTTAAACTCCGGCTCCACGGTCCCTGCTGGCCACCCCCTCCAAACCCAATTCAAAACACGGGCGAGTACGTTGTCCTTTGCTGTCGCAGCAGCAATGTCCGCTGACGAAATGGGGGCCTCAGGCAGTTCATCAATGGCCAGCACCGTGCTAGTCGGAGCAGGGTCCAAGTCCTGGCCAGGCAGAGGGCAACGACTCAGAGCGTCCGCATGTCCGATGGCCTTGCCCCGCCTGTGCTCCAGATCGTAATCGTACGCTGTGAGGAAAATTGTCCAACGTAACATCCGAGGTGACAGTACAATAGGGGTTTGCCGGTCCGGGGCAAAAACCCCTAACAAGGGCTTGTGGTCGGTGACCAATCAAAACCTTCGCCCATACAGAAAGTCATGGAATTTTTTAACAGCAGAGACTAATGCCAACCCCTCTTTATCAATTTGGGTGTAGTTCTTCTCTGCTTCCGATAGCGACCTAGAATAAAATGCTACGCGGGCTTCACTCCCGTCTGGCATGAAGTGACTGAGAACTGCCCCCACCCCGAATGGTGACGCAACTGCCGCCAATACCAACAGTTTGTTCTCATCGTAATGTGTGAGGACCGCGTTAGACGAGAGCAAGCCTTTCACTCCATTGAATGCCCTGTCATGCTCCGGGCCCCACCTCCACTTCACGTCCTTGTGGAGGAGTGCATGTAACGGGGCCACCACCGATGCCTTGTGGGGTAGGAAGGCGTGGTAGAAATCTAATAGTCCTAAAAAGGACTGCAGCTCTTTTTTGTTGCCGGGCCGTGGGGCATTTTTGATCACCGCCACCTTGTCCTCAGGGGGTGTACCCCGGTCTCGTCCACCCGGAACCCCAAGAATTCCACACTGGATACCCCAATGAGACACTTAGAACGTTTCACCTTCAGACTGGGGACCTGAAGCGTTCCAATACCGACCTCACTCGGTCCATGAGCTCTTACTCTGATCTCCCGGCCATTAAAACGTCATCGAAATACGACACTGTGCCGGGCACCCCTCGCAATAACCGTTCCATCATTTCCTGAAAAATACTGGGGGCTACGTTCACCCCAAACTGGAGGTGGTTCACTCTAAACGCCCCTCAATGGGTGACAATGGTCTGGGCTTCCGCTGCCTCCCTAGTGACTGGCAGCTGCTGGTAGGCTTGCGCCAAATCCAGCTTTGCGAAAACCTTTCCCCCGCCCAGAGATGCCAGTATGTGACTTATGACAGGAACTGGATAAGAGTGCTGCTGCAATGCACGGTTGATTGTGCACTTGTAGTCAGCGCAAATTCTTATCGTTCCGTCTGCTTTCACTGGCATTACAATTGGATTTTCCCATCTGCCAAAAGGAACCGGTTCAAGCACCCCTTGCTCCACAAGTTTATCCAACTCCTCCTCTATCCGGGGCTTCAGGGGAATGGGCACCTTCCGGTACTTAAGCCGGATCGGGGTTACCAAGGGATCCAGTTCAAACGATACTGGGGGTCCTTTATACCTTCCCAGACCGCCCCCACAATATGGCCCATTTATTTTCGGACACACTGTTAACACCAGTAACTGCAATTCCCAGTGGGTCAAATCAGTCAAGGCCCAGCAAATTTGCTCGATCACCCTCCGCCACCAACAAAGATAATACAACACTTTTACCCTTATACTCAACGCTAAACATATCCCTGCCAGGCAGAGGGATACGCCGTCCCTGGAAGTCAGGCACCCGGGTGTCTGCAGCTTTCAACCTTCGCCGACTCCTGGTGGGGAAAAGCTGCTGCCACGTCTTGGTCGACATCACTGTCACGGACGATCCCGAATCGACCTCCATGTCGCACGGCACGCCGTCGAGATGGACGGTGACATGGATCTTCTGGCAGCTGTCTTCTCCGGTTGCGGCTCATGAGCGTTGGTTCCTTGGTGGGGACACTGGTGCAGACTTTTTTGATGCCCAACAGACCCTTGCAATGTGGCCCCGCTTGCCACATGTTCGACAGACAACGTCTCAGGCCCAGCAACGGTCACGAGGATCCTTCCCGCCGCAGCTCGGGCACCCGGGACTAACGGCATGCTTCACTCGGGTCCGCATGCTCGTATCCGTTTTCACAGTACAGACGTCATCATCAGAGTCACCTGTAAAATCATACCCATTGCCCAGTCTGCTTGAAATGTAGGGGGTCTTTAGATTAGAGGAGGGATTGTATACAAAATTGGCACCATTATCTTTAAAAACAACTGCCTCTCACCCTTGAATTTGTTCCTCATTGAAAATAATAGTCCCAAAATCCAGAACTGGCGGGGGGAGGGGGGACAGAACACAGATTTGAAACCAAACTGGTTTGGTAATGTCCTATCTGAAAATCAACAATCATGGTAAAGGTCTCCCTACTGAATCCCAGATCTGAAATTATATCAAATATATCAAATTCTCTTTCTGTACACACCACTAATCTCAGGCAACTTTGGCTGCTATTTTGTTGCTACTCAGAATAGCCAGCACAGTATGATATGTACCAGTTCCCTGATTTAGTCTGCATTCCTAAAATCAATTTCCTGGGAATAAACCACATTGAATGGGACTCACTTCTGTGTAGACCTACTTAAGATGAATCCCTTAGTATGCCACATCTTCATATGTTTATGAGAAGTGAAGATTTGAGGGGGCATCCAATCTTGGATCTAATTTCCTTGTTAAGGGCATATAAACTTGCCTGAGAGAATGTTTTCTTAAGCATGTACTTAGTAAAGCATAACAGAGAGCCAGTTTGGCATAGTGGTAAGGAACTATTAGGAATTCTCTAATCTGTGAGAACTGGGTTTGATTCCCCTCTCCTCTACATGCAGCTGCTGATGTGACCCTGGGTCAGTTACAAGTTCATCCAGAGCTGTTCTCTCATGAGCAGTTCTTGAAAGAGCTCTCTCAGCCCCACCTACATCACAGGGTGTCTGTTGTGGGGAAGGGATTGTAAACCAGACTCCTTTGAGTAGAGAAGGGCGGGGTATAAATCCAATCTCTTCTTCTTCTTAACATCCCACAGCTCCTGGTTAAGTGTTAATATTTACTTCAAGTTGTGTGTGTGTTTCTTTCTGAAGAAAATGTGCTTTTCAAAAGAAAATTATGCCTGTCAGTTTTACCTTATTTCAGTCCAGGCTTGGGTGGGTGATACCCAGGCCCAGATCCTGCCCCCTCTAATCTCTGGGAAACTGGGGGGGGGCTTGAACAAAATAGTGTCCCACAGTGTCATGATATCACTTCTGGTTGAGTAACCAGAAATGGTATCACAGAATGCTCTAGGTTAAAAACAAAACAGACCATCAAGTTTTGAGGGAATCCTAAAACATCCCACAATGCAATGACATCACTCCAGGCTACTCAGGTGGAAGTGATGTTGCAGTGTCACAGGATGCAATGTCAGCCCCTCCGCCACATTTCCCCCCATCACCCTATCAACTGGCAGCAGGGGACTGAGGCCAAAGCCAGCAGTTTGTCCTCCCTACCTCAAACTCAGTTTCTTTTTTTAATTTCCCAAGTGGGAATCTTAGTATAGTGGGCTAATAGGAAATTGTATTGTGATGGGAGGGAAAATTCCTGTGGGATGGTGCTAGTTTGCCCCCAGGTAATCCATCACAGTTTGCTTCAACTAAGGCTGTACACTGGCAGTTTAAAAAAATCTGATGTTCAAAGAGTTATGAACCAAGAGGAACAGGTCAAACCAGCATCATTACTATTGCTTTACAAGGAACAAATCCTATACTATAAGGTCAAATCTTTTAAGATCTGAAAAGTCCTTCTAATATCTGGCTATGGCTGGGAGTTGTGAACTCACCACTCCTTTAGTGGGATATTGTCTCCTCCTGATACAGTTATCAAGAGTTGACTTTGTGACTTGAAAAGTGGTTTAGAGGACTGGTGGATAATGGGGTGATTCTTCCAGATAGTTATCTGTCCTTAAAATAATTATGGCCTATGCTAAACTCAGAGATAGTCTAATCATTACTTTCACTAAAAATATCAGCAACTCTGGTAAATTTCTCATATCCTGGCCATATCATGAAGTAAACCTCAATATGAGAGTTGGGTCATGAACTGTTTCCCCCTGCTCATGATCCCTGTCAATCATAATCACTCATAGGTGCAGAGAGAATTATTGCATCACATGGCTTTGACTCATACATTGAATTCTAGTTCTTGTCAATAGCAAGCACTTAGAAAACTCACCACATGGGTGTCAATCCCTTGGATTAAAATAATGTCCAGATGCCTGTTTTTCAGGCATCAGTGCCATCCTGATCAGAGTTTTACCCTTCCAAGACCATTGAGGTCAATGAGTTTAGAAGGGTTAATTAAAGAGTTTAGAAGGGGAAGGGTTAATTCTGCTTTGGATAGCACTGTATATATCCATAAATTCCCTAAAGTCATCTTTCTCATTTAAAATCTCTACCTTTATGTTCCATAATCAAGCCTATTCTTCCTTTCGCTGACCAATATTAAAGAAAACAGAATTTTGGAAAGAACTATATTTATGTGCTCTTCAGCTGTGATCATGATCACATAAAATCCCAAACCAGAAGTGGACAAAGAGGATGCCAAGGCATCCCTGGGATAGTAAAATACGCTGGACCACTGGGTCACACTTCTTAACCTCGAAAGAACCTCAAAATGGCTGTCAAACTGTCAACAGAAAACAAGTCAAGAAAGGAAGATGTAAGATAACTGACAGTCAGTCAGTGACAAGTTTTCTCTTGAGAAGATGGATAATTTTACCTCTCACCAGAAAATTGAAATAAATATTTTACAGGTCTGCAGTGACAGTATGATGCTTGAATACTTAGAGTTCTGGGACTACAGACTGAGCTTTCTCCAGCAGAACTGTCTGTGCTATTCTAATATTTTCTTTTATGTTCCATAAACTGTGACTGAATTTTATGGCCCATGATTAATTTAAATGGTGAAGAATGAAATGCTGGAATTCTCATATAATCCACAAGACTGTAACAGATAAATAATCTACGTTTGCATAACTATAAAATCTGGCTCAAACATAAAACATTTCAGAAAATCACCATGAGTGGTATATAAAGGGAAAAGCTGAAGAATGGCTTTTTGGCAGAATTAACTCTGTGCAAGCCAAATCTTTTACTTGTAAAGGATCTAGGGTGATATATTTTGAATGTTCCAAGAACAGTACATTACCTCTGACAAAAGACAATTATAAGCTCCAAAACAGGACCATCTTTTTCATGGCAAACTCATTCTAAGAGTGACATCAAAATTAAATTAATTATATAGTTTTGGAGAATGGATGGTGCTCAGAAAGCAAGGGCCCTAATCTGACTCAACAGGCTTTCTAACAAATCTTGATCCCAAAGATCTGATCCCCAACAAACACAGTGTTATAAAATGTCAGACTAGGATCTAGGAGACCTGGGTTCAAATTCCCACTCTGCCATGGAAACTCGCTGAGTGACCTGGGGCCAATCATTTTCTCAGCCTCGCCTACCTCACTGGGTTGTGTATTTATTTCTTTAAAACATTTCTATCCCATCTTATCTTTTTGGACTCATGGCAGAGAATAGGATTTTTTTTCTTTTAAAGAACTACAGTTTCCTCAACTTATTGTCTCCTGCCCTATTCCTGATGCAACTATGCCTGTTCAATAAAATCTACATTTTGGTTTCAACTTTACCTTGTGTCAAGTGCTATTTCCAAAAGGTGGGACACAAAGAAAGTTATAAGTTTATAATTCAAACATGCTATTAAGAGGCTGCTCAGTCAGAGTGGTAAACAGTGTTTTGGCGGGAAAATCTGCCTCACAGAAGAGAAACAGCAGGGGTCCGTCATTATGTTAAATATCATCGGGAAGAGAATCACTTCCTAAGGAACCCTACAATCCAGTGGGAATCGCTAGGAGACCTTCTTCCCTAGCGCCACTCTCTGTCCCTGGAGAAAGGAGGAGAGCCACTTTAAGGCAACCCCCCCCCCCAGTCCCCACAAATATAAATGAATAATTGGGTGCAGAGATGATCATTCTGATTTAGTATTGATAAAATTAGAACTTTAATCTGAATATTGGTTATCACAAACTATTCATCTTAGCATTTGACCCCATCAGTTCTTACACTAATGTAAGACTGAACTGAGAGCATTCCCATGTACTAATGTTTGTAATTACCCTAGTGTCATGATCGGCCCCAGGCCATATAGATAAATGTAATTTTACTGTTCATTTTCTAAAGGGCAGTAACAACCATTCTATTGCAATCAATAAAAGGCGTCTAAGTGTTTTTGCTTGATTTCTCAATTCCATTGTGAACGAGGATCAAATTAGGCCCATTGTTGGAAATGGGGTTTTAATTCTTTAAAAAGCATGAATCAGGCAATCCACAGTCTTCATCTTAATTTTGTCCAGCTATTTCCTTACATGTCTTCATCTAACAGCACATAATGCTTTAAACTACAGTAATTACTTTGAACAGAAGCAAATTAGAGTCTTAACTGGGGGGCGAGGGGGGGGGAGGGAGGAATTCAGATCCCTGAAAGTCACTCAAAAGGCAACAAAGGCTCTGAGACAAAACACTGGAAAGGAAACATTGAACATTCAGAATTAGAAAGTGATTTCGGCAATATTGTGAACAGAGAAATTCTTGCTAAAAGAGATGGACTGTACTAATATTGGAAGAAGTTTATTTAGAGGTAAATGGAACAAACTTTGGAAATAACTTAGTCTCTACTTAGTTAATTTTTTAGTTAATAACATGAGGGCAACGAAGCACGCTATGGAGAGCTCATAGGACTTATTGTATATAATATTGCAGTTCCAACAGATTATTGCAAGATATTGATGGCATAGAATTCCCCATCAATCATTTGACTAGCCCTCAAATAAGACAAAAGTAAGAGTGCCACACTGTGGTTGTGGAAAGTGCTGTCTGTGTCATGACCCTGGTATTCCTTGTAGGTCTCCCATCCAAATACTAGACAGGGCTGACCTTGCTCAGCTTCCGAGATCTGAGGATATCAGGCTAGCCTGGACTATTCAGGTCAGGGCTGGAGTGCAACATACTGGATAAGTATACATGGCATCAAGTTAGACACACATCATACACTGATGGGCCAGGTAGCCATATGTATTTCACTAGAGTGGAATATAATTTTTGAAATACTTTAGGAAAACGTAAATGTACTTGTACAGTAAATCTGATTGACAGCCAATATGGGGAAGTGGTTAGAGTGTTGAACTAGAATCTGGGAGACTGTCATGGGTGCTTCTCGGGTCACCTTGGGCCAGTCACACACTCTCAGCCTAACCTACCTCACAGAGTTGCTGTTGTGAGGATACAATGAAGGAGAGGAGAACTATTTATTTACTTTATTTATAGCCTGCATTTCTTGCTGAGACTCAAGAAAGATTATAGCATAGGGCTGCCAAATCCCCCCGGGGGGCAGATTTCCCCCCGCTTTGGAGGCCCGATTTCCGCCGCCGCAGAATCGGGCCCCGGGGGAAACCACACCCCGGCGTGCACGTCAGCCGGATGTGACGTGATGACGCCAGGCACGCTGGAGGCGGAGCCACAGCCATTTGAGGGGAAAACATAGAGTTTTCCCCTCAAATGGCTGTGGCCCCACCCCCAGCGTGCCCGGCATCATCACGTCACATCCGGCTCATGTGCATGTGGCGCATGCGCGCTGAGAACGCCAAACGGGAGCCCCCCGCTGCGAGGTAAAAACGATTTGGCAACCCTATTATAGCATAACAAAGGGAATTACAAAGGGAGCTTTGACTCTTCAAAGTTTATACGCCCAAACTCTTGTTGGTCGCTAAGGTCCTACTGGACGCCAGTCTAGCTCTCCTACTACTGAAGAGCATGGCTACCCTGCTGAAAGAATGAAAACAATGTAGACATACAGCATGAGACATACAGTGAACCATGCTATCGGACTAGGATTATAGAATTAGAAGGCAAATCCAACAACCAACTGCCAAAGGCAAGGTATGCTATAAACAATGCAGCAGGTGGAATCACAAAGACAGAAGGAAATACTGTAAAAGCAGGATAATATCTAGAGTAATCATCACAGTAGAGTATACAATCCTATTTCCTTATAAAAGTACCATCTTCAGCAGTTCCATAATACTACAGTTTGGATGTTTCCTTCTTTTCCTCTAGTGACCTGGATTGTTGTGAGAACTGAGGACTACCATGTTACACTATCATGGAACTTAAGGCTTACATGAAGACCAAGGAATCAAAGTAAGGTGTTTTTTTAGAGCTCCACTCTGGGAAATGGTGAATTTACAAGAAAGTTATGTCCTGATAGCCTTTCATTTCATTGAATTATTGGCAGCCAACATTTCCTGATATGGGCAGCATCTACTGGTTAATAGACAAAAGGAAGCATAATCTATTTCAGATATCTTGGCTCCTTTCTTTCCTTTCAAGACTCTTGCCTGGTCTTTCCAGTATGCTGCGTGGCACTTAGCCTGACATATTTTATTTCAGAGAAGAGAATGTAATCACTGGGAGTCATTAGTAAGCACATCATGGTTGTGGAGTATAATAAACTTTAGCCATTAGGCTATCTTATTACCAGAGAACGCCCCCCCCCCACTGATACAGATTGCTATTTCACACTAATCAGTGTACCATCAGGATTGATGGGGGCTACAATTCCATGTCAGCTGGGCTTTTGGATCATTCATTATACAGATGCCAGTTAATTCAAAATGCAGCTGGCTGGCTCATGACACTTCCTAATGATGATCAGCAAATAATGGATGCCTCCCTACACTAAACATACAGTATCATTGTTTAGAATAAATAACATGTTGTGTTTTGAAAGCAGAAAATTACTGACTACAGTACCCTCGTGTAATATCTCCCTTCCTCCTTGTTCCACCCAGAGCTCCACAGGCACACAGACTTCCTGAGTGAATGGGTTTTCTCCATTCACTTCAATGGAAGTAGACCGATCCATTCTGGCAGAGGTGTATGTGCCTTTTCCACTGAAGTGAATGGTATTGTAGGCAGCTCCATGTATATATCCTGGGTCCCTCACGTTCCAGAAATGACCAGCTACAGAGTGGACAAAGTAAAACTTAGCTAAGTCCAATTGATAAGCTTTGATTGTACAACTGAGACTGATTGCGTGTATGAAAATTAGTTCTACTGAATTCAATCTGACTTAATCCTAAATACGAGTGCCTAAAACTGCATTTCATCAGACCAAGAGCCACTTTGTACTTTCGCATGACTGCTCACAGTTTGTTGTGCTAGGATTGTTCAATTCAGTTTCTCCTCTCTCCACAATCTGATACAACAGAAGCTGAATGAATTTCAGGCACATGGCTGACTAGCCAACATACTTATGAACTGCTGGGCTCACAGAGTCATGGCTTATATATCAAAGTGGGGTAGCCAACGTGAGATGAAGTAAGGGGTCAATGTTCACAAAACCTTAAACATTAAAAGACACGGGCTATTTTGCAGATAGAGGGGCATGACGGGCATAAAATGCAATGGCCCAAGAAGGTACTTTGATAAAATGAATGGGACTGTGAGCTATGCTAGTGTATATAGTGGTGGTGGAAAGTACCATCAAGTTACAGCAGACTCATGGCAACCCCATGGGGTTTTCAAGGATAGAGATGTTCAGAGGTTGTTTGCCATTGCCTGGCTCCACATCCCAACTCTGGTATTCCTTGGAGAAGTCTCCCATACAAATACTAGCTAGGGCTGACCTTGCTTAGCTTACAGGATCAGATGAGATTGGGCTAGTCTGGGCTATACAGGTCAGGGCACTGTATACAGTACATGCTATACATTTGCTTATGCATTATCTTGCTCTCGCTACATTGCTTTCTATCTATGCGTAGTATCCTCTGAGGTCAGGTGTGTAAGAATAAGCATATCAGCATATGGGTGACCCTGGTAGCTTCAACAATATGCTTCTTTGTTGCTTTCAATGGGAAAGACACCTACATACCCTTGCAATCACACCCTAGACTCACTGAACTAGAACTGTGAGGCCCCTCCCATACAGGCATGAGGGGGGAACTGAAACTAGTTTGTGAGGGCTCCCGTAAAGAAATATACTCATACATACATCATGTCCCCTTTCTTCAAGCTAGCACAGCCATCTTATCAATTAGTAGCTAGCATATCAACCACTTCAGAACCTGGAATCAGAGGTCATCAGACTCACTGTTGGGAATTAGTCTTTACCACTACCCCATAATATAGTCCTTGAATTTTGCTGGCAACCTCACCTCATGCCCAGTCCATGTTTGCCTAATTACTCCAGTTGTTTCTACCACTTTAGAGGGAGCATCCATCTTCTGCTCAGGTCCCCTTAATCATGACACACCTGGCTTTGTAACAGTAGAAAGTACAGAACATTACTATGTCATTGATTCTGTCAGTTCAGATGCAGATATCGTATTCCCTCTTGGTGGAGTTGAATAAAAGGTTAGTTTTCTTTTCGGTCTCTTCTTTTCAGATTCTGTAGGTGAAGGTATCCCTAGTTGTTGAAGCATGTTAAGACCATATTCCATGTCTGTTGCTAGCAATACTTTCCCTTCATGCCATATCTGGAGTTGGGCTAGTAAAGCCCATTTATATTGCTGTTGAACTGCCTGAAGCTGCTGAGTTATAGGTTTCACATCTCTCCAAAGTATAATGGCTTCCATCAGGAAGTCTGGATGTACTGTTTTGTGCTCCAGAAATTAAAAATGCCCCTGACATCATGCCTCAAAAAGGATTTTTTTTTCTTGATTTGAAGATCATAAAATGTTACTATGATATGACCCTCTTCTTCTTGGGTTGTTTAATGGACCCATTCTGTATGCCTTCATGATCATTGAGGTAAATTAATCTTCTACTTCCAAGATACCTGCCAGCCATTGTGATATAAATTGCTGAGTTTCCACGTTATTTCCAGATTTTTCAGGAAAACTAGGGAATTTTAAGTTCAGTCAGCAAATGTCCAATTACAAGGTTAGTACCCATGATCACAAATTTTCTTCATCCTGATGTAGTGTTTGAGTTTCTTCTTGTAGTGTTTGTCCCAAGGTTAAGGCACACTCCACAGTTCGTTTAGGTTCCCGCACAGATTTTTTATTTCTTCCATTTGTTTTTGATCAGTTCAAAAAGAGATTTTGTATCTAATATAATCTGGACTCCATCTTGTTCATCGCCTTGAAAAGAAACAAGTTTTCTTGCGTTTCTTCCTGTCCTTGCCCAGCAGGGGAGTTGGCAGCCATTTGGGGAGCTTGGTGTCATCTAGCCAGCAATCCTGTTCCCGATATGGTGAAAATAGAAACCCAACAAGAGAGCAATCTATTCAGGATCTGCAATTTCTGTCCTATCTTTCCCATAAATTTGGTATCTTTCGCTGTCTGTGAGTTGCAGTTTTATTTAGATACTAGGAGTAAGGCTCTAGAAGGAAGCTCTAGAAGGAAGCTCCAGGTGAGTGTCCTGGCTGCGGCTGGTGGGGCGGCAGAGGGAAGGGGAAAATAGAGGGAGGCAAACCATGTTTATTTCCTTCTGCTTAGCTATAAGGCAGGGCTGTCTGAAGTCCTTTTTCCTACCCCAAATGGGTAGTATTGGAGGACAGCCTCATGGTAACAGGTATGGTTCCCTCCACCCCTGACTTATTTTTTTGGGGTGGGGGGCATTACGCAGTGTCAGCTAAGGTAGAAAAGGACCTCCTCCTATGCCATGTTTTCTGGGTTCCAAGGGTCTGGAAAGTGGTTCCATAGCCAATTACATGGTTGCCAACTCTGGGTTGGGAAATACCTGTAGATTTGAGGGGTAGAGCCTGGGGAGGGCAGGGTTTGGTATGTGGAGGGACTTCAGCAGGGTATAATGCTGCCCAAAGCAGCCATTGTCCACTGCCCAAAGCAGCCATTGTCTCCAGAAGAACTGATCTTGGTCATCTGGACATCAGTTTTAGTAGCTGGAGATCTCAATGTTAATTTGGGGCTATGCAGTGGCAGCTAAGGTAGAAAAGCACCTCCTCCTATGCCATGTTTTCTGGGTTCCAAGGATCTGGAAAGTGGTTCCATAGCCAATTACATGGTTGCCAACTCTGAGTTGGGAAATACCTGTAGATCTGAGGGGTAGAGCCTGAGGAGGGAAGGGGTGGGGAGGGACCTCAGCAGGGTATAATGCCATAGAGTCCATTGCCCAAAGCAGCCATTTTTCCAGGAGAACTGATCTTGGAGATCTCCAGGTGCTGCCTGGAAGCTGGCAATACTAAGGGGAGGGCCAGACAAGTAGATTTGAGGGATAGAGCCGGGGGAGGGCAGGGTTTGGGGTACAGAGGGACTTCAGCAGGGTATAATGCCATGGAGTCTGCTGCCCAAAGCAGCCATTGTAATAGCTGGGAAATTTTCTGTAGGGAATGCAGCCAGTGGATAGGGACAGCTTCTGAGTGACAGATCAGGAAGTCAACTGATTTGGAAGCATGTGAAATGTTCAGGAGAGTCCATGACCAAAGCAGAATTATTATATAGAGAGATAGATATGGGAGATGTGGAGTTATAGTTTCTTTCTTTTTTAAAAAAAATATTTTTATCGTTGTTTTCCAAACACAAGAAACAATTACGGGTTTCATAAATTAAAAGGAAATCTTTACATTAAACACTTTTTCTTTAATTATTACAGGCAGTCCAAACCCATTGTTTTGGCAAATCCCAATCATTTAAAAATTGATATTTCTTTTACTATGGACTTGGAAAGATTATTACTCCATCTACTTTCTTCTTGAGGTTTTCTCCCTCCATGGCTTTAAACACTGTCTTTTCACTTATATTCTAATATTTAAACTATTATGAACCATTAAACTTTAACTAGTATATTGAAATATCTGTGCAGCTTACATCTAGTTTGTATGTCTAAACTACAAGCAAAGTAAATTGGTATTCAGGTTACACTTTATCTTGTTTCTTGGAAAAGTCCTCAAGAGGAGCTTCCCTCCTCAGGGTTTGGGTTTGCCGAACGTGTCTCTGCCATCTTCCACGGTGCTTGCTCCCATGGGAGTGCTGCGGACTCTCCCATTGGGAAGGTTGGGGGGGGGGGAAATCCCTGGAAACCTAACAGCACCACTATTCTTGAAGCTCATTATATATCTTTAAGTCTGTCAAAATGATTAAAATTATGATAATTTCTCCAGTCTTATTTCAAAGTGAGCTATAGTTTCTAATGGCCATTTCTTTCAGTGCCATGCCCCTCCTCTTCTCAGGTCCCCTCTCTGATGGAAGTGATGCCTGAGCTAGAGGCTTTTCACCTACTGACTCCTGAGTTTCTATGACCAGGTGCCTGTCACAGGAAGAACAGTTTCTTTGAAGGTGCCTTGTGCCTTCTGTTCCTTTGGTGGCTGTGGCCTTGCAAAGTCATGACCACGTATGAGTGTGGCTCACTTCTATTTTTTTTTTAAGTTACTGATGCTGGCCTCCACCCTGTGGCTGTTTGTATCCTTATCCCGTCCTCTTCTTGAAAAGAAGACACAGGCACTGTGTTTCTGTCATACTGGACCTCCTGACATTTTTGCAGCTCATGCAATCTGGAAGGCACCCCTAGTGGTACTTTGGGTCTTAGGACAGGAGTTGTGGATGGTAAGGTCTCCCCAACAACTTTCCCACTACCAGCTGGGCTGAAATGGAGACATGGGGTGCCGTTGGCACAAGATTGTGTGCCACTTCCAAGGAAGACATGGAAGTCACCTCTTTAAGAATCACTGGGTAATCTATGGGAAAATCATAGACTTTCCTGCAGTTCCTAGAGTGGAGTGACCTCCCTTCCAGGTTTTCCACAGAAGTGAGATAACACTGTCGTGTCAATGTCAATTTTGAAATGTATTTTTCTTTTGCCAGCTGACAAAACAGCAAATATAAACAAAGAGAGAATCATGGAAATCACTACACAGATGAAAACACTACACAGATGAAAACAATAACTGTGACAAATTATTAATTGATAAATGAATACCAGTGGAATTTCTTTATACACCATCTAACAAATAAGTAATCAAATCTGCATGAATAAGAAATTCTCTCAATAATACAAGTAACCACGTCCTCATAGACTACAAGCATATGTTCAACCATCACAGTCCATAGTATGTAGCCAAAATGATCATAGATGCTGTGTAGAAATTATTCCCAAACTGCAGCTTCTCACAAAATCCAGCTGCCAAAGAGGTCACAGCTCCTGTATATAAGATGTTCACAAATTGCAGTTCCTAGCAAGATCCGACTGAGTAGGATGTTCACGACATGTAGAAACTTGCAAGATCTGGCCAGTTGGCAGTCAACTTGAGACCCGTTTCAGTGTTCACCCTTTTTCAAAGATGGAACTGCTTCACAAATTCCCACATCTGCACATTAAATCACTGAAGAAATACATAAGTCCAGTCACAGAATCTGAAACCAGCAAAGTCTTCCAAACTGAAAACTGAACTGATTTTGGAAGGCTTTGCCGGTTTCAGATTCTGTGATTGGAATTAAGTGTTTCTTCAATGATCGTAACAATATGCTAGGTGCAAAGAAAGGCATATTAAATATTTTAAGAATATTTTAAATAATAAACACTATTCTTTGCTACAAATGGCAATATTTCTGTCTAATTAGCTGTGTTCCACAGAAGGTAGCAACTAGCTTGGATTCTTTGTTTAAAGGTAGTTCATCAAGGATCAATGGAGATCTGACCAATCTTGTATCTATGGATTGTTTAATGTGTAGGCACCAAAGAGCTATCCAAAACACAAGTGAAACAATAATTGACAAAAAATATGCAGAACTTGAAAGCTCAGCTTGTTACTAACATCCTCTTTTGAGGAGTACAACCTTATTTCATCAGAATAAAAATTGTTATATTGCAACATGCTGATTCATTTCCCCATATTGTACAATGTGGAAACTGTTTTTTGTTGGGGGGAAGGGACACACATGAAATATTTCAGTTTTCAGGAATGGGTTAACATAGGCCATCATTTGCAGAATATAGGAATAGAGGAGTACATTATCTTCAATTAGAATTAATGTTTGTGGTATCTGTGGAATTTGTATTGGATAAATCTTTCAGTGGACTTAAATTTAGAGTCCAGCCTAAAGATTTACAGCATTTCCTCCCAGTGAATTACTTGTTTAAAAACTAGTTTTCAGAAACAAAGGTCTTAAATCACATACTGTGGTGTAGAACTCAACATAATGTCCTGTTGCATCCATTTTCTTACTGTTTGTGGAAATTTATGGTTACAATCAATGGGAAAAAAACTCAACAGATTTTCGGAGTGCTTCCAGAATTCTGATACAAATTTATTTCTTTATTTTATTTTACTAACATTTCTACCCTGCCTTTCTGCTTTCATAAGTTGGGTTGCCAACTTCCAGTTGGGAAATTCCTGGAGATTTGGGGGTTAGAACCTGGGGAGAATGGGGTTTGGGGAAGGGAAGGACCTCAGTGGGCTTTAATGTCATAGACTCCACCCTCTTTAGTAGCCATTTTCTCCAGGGGAACTGATCTTATAGTCTGGAGATCAGTTGTGATTCCAGAAGGTGTCTAGGCTCTACCTGGAGGTTGGCAAGCCTACTCATAAGGGCCTCTTATGACCTTCTGCAAATCACAGCTTCGTTATAAATTTATGGTCTGAGACCGTACATTGCATTTTGAGAAATGGGTTGGAACCAGGGTATCTAAAGCCCCTTCCCATCACTAAACTCTCTTACTGAGGCACTGCTCTGAAGCCCTAAATCTGCTCTGGCTAAAAGACAAGCCCTTTTCTGTTGTGGGCCCTTTTCCTGTGGAACTCTTTCTCTGCATCGACACCAAATGCCCAATTGTTAGCAGCCAGTTCTATCATGCAGTTGAGTAGCTGGCACCCAGAGAGAAAAGACCAGACACCCTTCATACATATACATCACCTCCAAATAAAGGGTACACTGCCAAGTCTGAAATATCAGACCAAAATGGTTGTCAGCAGAAAAGGTGACATAAGAAGTAAGAGCCTTGGGAAAACATCTGGCAGGTGACACCAGAGAGGCTGGCATGCAACCAGTCCTTCCCCATCCTAAAAGTAATACGTATTTTACAACAATGGCTTTCTCAGGAAAACAGCTCCCCACTTTGAAGTGATTTCTTTTTGGTACTGACTTCCCCTCTTTGGCACCTACACCCTTGTTAAGCATATTTATAGCACCTGGGAAGTGTCATCCTTCCTGCATTTTGGGTCATCAAAGCACATCAACTGCTATATTATAGCTCCAGGAGAACTATCAAGATCCACTCAATACTTTGATCTCCCTCCAGACAAACTATAAACTATTTGTCCAGGTTCATGGGAAACCTTCCTGTAACCACATCGACACTATTATTCCTTTGATACAACAACATCAACATACCCTTAGATATCGTTTTGGGGTGTAAATATAGGCACACTGCCCCATTGCAGTGTGTGTGTGTTCTCAGCGCCCATGATGCACCAAGCGCTGGTCACTTTTTCTCTCCTATGGATTTGACTCTTCACGATTGGTCAATATCACCTTCCCTAAAACCACGATTTCCCTGATACTTCCTTTTATTTCTTAGTTAAACTCTTGCATGTGTGCTCTAGCAATGTGCTTGTATGTATGTTTTGCCCCTTTTAGTATTTTTCAATAAAAACTCTACTACTTGAACATCAGCCTGGTTAATTTTGAGACATCTCTGAGGGAAGGATTCTGGTATACAAAGGTGATGGTTCCAAGTTACCCCCTCTTGCAAAGCTAATTTCCCTAATCAATTAAATATTAGATCATTTTGTGTAACACTTTGAAACAACCAACTTGTTACAATACACTGGCCTTATCTGTGGTGGCACCTCAGCTGTGGAACTTCTGCCTTCATCTAGTATCTGTCCTATCATTGGGTAACCCTTTCCTGTTTGCTAAGGCCTTTGTCTGATACTGTAGTTTCTATAGCAATCTACAAAGCCTTTATGTGTGGAAATAGGGTTGTGCAGGGCTTTTTTGTAGAAAAAGCACAGCAGGAACTCATTAGCATAATAGGCCACACCCAACAGCAGAAACTCATTAGCATTTTAAGCCACACCCCTGACAGTACAGCTCATTGGCATATTAGGCCAGCAGTGCAGCTCATTAGCATATTAGGTCACACACACCCTTGCCTTCCCTTGCCTTGCCTGGGTGCCCTGCAGCTGTCGGGAGCCCGGGCAAGCCGGCCCTTGGAGGGAAGGGAAGGCAAGGCAGTTTAAACTGCCTTCCCTTGGCTTGCCCGGGTGCCCTGTGGCTGCAGGGAGCCTGGGCAAGCCGGCCCTCCCTGGCCTGCCCACCTCGAAGTCAATGTGGGGGTTTTGCTCTCCAGGCCTTCCCTCTGTAGCAATGCACGCAGAGGTCTTGACTGCAGTGGCCAACTCTGAAGCCAGCCGGAACTCCGTTCCTGTGCGTTCCTGCCCAAAAATAGCCCTGGTGTATATGTGCATGTGGATTTTGCCTCTTCTCTATTTAGCTCTATGTTGTTGGCTGTGGTTATTGGCCTTGGATAAGTATAGAATATTTTGTTGCTGATTTGCGCTGCCAGTGGTTCATTTTTATTCATGTATAGTGAATTCATGTATAGTGAATATTGTGTTTTCACTTGATGATTTTATTATTTCATACCAGCTTTTTCTCTGGGAAGAAACAATCTGTGGTTCCCCACATCCTACTTAGGGACCCTTGGCTGCCTGTGCAACACTGCGGGCTGTTACAGGCATTTACCTAGCTGATGGTAACAGCTCTGATCTCATTCAGCAGAGATAGCTTGTGATTAAAACACTGTTAATCAGAAACTGCTGTTAAGAAATGAGGTGTAGTGGTGAGAGCAACAGGGTGTCATGACTTGCCCCAGTTCCAACGATACACCTTGGATAAAGAAGGCTCCCTTTTGGGTCTTGAGGTGCCCACTACATAGGCCCCTCCAGATGCTTTGCAGGAAGACTGAGGTCCCGGTCACATGGGCCGGAAAATGCGGGGGTGAAGCGTGGCTGTTTGCCCCGGAGCAAAGTAACATGCGGGAGCCCGATCACATGTCCCCTGGAGGTCCCGTGGGTATGCCGTTAGGTGCCGATCACACGGCTATCCTGCAGCGCGGCAAAGAAGCTGCATGGCACAATCACACTGGAAATCACTAGGCGCTGCTTCCATGGCAAATGGGAATTTTTCCCCCTCACCACATTGTGATGGTAACAGCTCTGATCTCATTCAGCAGAGATAGCTTGTGATTAAAACACTGTTAACCAGAAACTGCTGTTAAGAAATGAGAGAAATGAGGTGTAGTGGTGAGAGCAACAGGGTGTCATGACTTGTCCCAGTTCCAACGATACACCTTGGATAAAGAAGGCTCCCTTTTGGGTCCTGAGGTGCACTGCCCACTACATAGGCCCCTCCAGATGCTTTGCAGGAAGACTGAGGTCCTGGTCACACAGGCCGGAAAATGCGGGGGTGAAGCATGGCTGTTTGCCCCGGAGCAAAGTAACATGCGGCAGCCCGATCACATGTTCCCTGGAGGTCCCGTGGGTATGCCGTTAGGTGCCGATCACACGGCTATCCTGCAGCGCGGCAAAGAAGCTGCATGGCGCAATCACACTGGAAATCGCTAGGCGCTGCTTCCATGGCAAACGGGAATTTTTCCCCCTCACCACATTCCATGCATGTGCCGGTGGGCGTTTGTGCGCATCCTGTGGAGACTTTAAAAAAACAACAGCATCCGGTTTGCGATGGGACATGGACGGGTGCCGGATGCCATGGGATTCCAGCGGAAATGTGATCAGATGCCTGCTGTTGCCCCGTGTTTTCTGAAAACTAGCACATCGTATGTACTAGCTTTTTACTCCGTATCTTCAGCAAGAAGCCACGGGTTAGCCACGGGTGCACTACGCTTACCAGATGTTGCGGTGAGATCGCGCCCGGAAAATCTGCCTATCATCCGTATCTTTAACGTGGCAAATGCTCCGTGTGAACGGGACCTGAGTGGTTGTTCCCCAGCAAACAGGCTTAGTCCCAGTCCTCAGGGAGTCAGCTGATTAGGAGCCTCCTGAGAAGGCTTGTACCCTTTCAGTACCTTCAGTGGGTGTGGAATCACAACAAGAGCCCAGCCAGGAATCTCTATCCCCAGAGTCTCTTCCAGACCACTGGGAAAGAAGACAGAGGAGAACCGAGGTGGAGGCATGGACCCAGCAAAGGAAATGCATGACAGGCAGCTGGGTCTGAACTCATTCCAGCCTTTCTCAGGAGGAGGAAGGGCCATTGTAAGATTGGCTGGACCTGGGGACTTAACCAGGCTACCAGGAAGGGCAGGGATCCCAGCCTTCTGTAGGAGGAGGAGGAGATTGGATTTATACCCTGCCCTTCATTAACTGAAGGAGTCTCAGAACAATCTCCTTTCCCTTCCCCTCCCCACAACAGACACCTTGTGAGGCAGGTGGGGCTAATAAGAACATAAGAACATAAGAGACGCCAATGTTGGATCAGGCCAAAGGCCCATCCAGTCCAACACTCTGTCACACAGTGGCTGAGAAAGCTCTCTCAAGAACTGCTCATGAGAGAACAGCTCTGAAAGAACTTGTAACTGACCCAAAGTCACACCAGCAGCTGCATGTGGAGGAGTGGAGAATCAAACCCCGTTCTCCCAGATTAGAGTCCGCGCTTCTAACCACTACACCAAACTGGCTCTCACCTGCAGATGATTAAGTGGCTTGCTGCTTGAACAACAACTCCCGCTAATGCCTAGCCAGGAAAAAACTGGTTCTTCCACTCTAGCCTCTCAGCTCATGCCTTGCCTCGAGCCCCCCCCACTTCCCAATAGGCTATTTACAGTGGCCGAGAGTTCCATTGGCTTCTCAGCCAGGAACCTAGCCCCCTGATTGGAGCAGGCTAGGATCCACATAGTCCATTGTCTCTTGGAGCGAAGCTCAACGGTTGTCCCTGGACATGTCTGGACTTGTCCGGACTTGTCAGGACTTGATACACTACATGCCACAACCTCTACATCCTCTTAGCTTCATACAAGGATCTAGGGGAGGGACTGTAGATCAGTAGAAGAGCATCTTCTTTGCATGCAGGAGGTCCCAAGTTCAGTCCATGGCATTCCCAGTTAAAAGAATCAGGTAGTAAGTGATGTGAAGGACTTCTGTCTAAGACCCTGAAGATCCTAGCAGGGCCTGGAGTACTCCTGATATCACAATTGTTCCCCAGACATAATTGATTCCCCAGACTACCCCTGGGGAAATGGCAGCTTCAGACAGTTGACTGAAGGGTCTTGTTGATTTCCCACTAGTTCCCAAATTCTGCCCTCCTGAAGCTCTATTCCTAAATCTCCAGGAATTTCCCAGCCTGCAGTTGGCAATCCTAGGAGAGTTCTTGCCAGTCTTTTTTTTAACTTTCTTTTTATTCATTTTTCAAAACAACTCATTACAATAACATACAATAGTCTAATTGACATTCATGTGACCTACCTACCACGAGAACAACACTAACATTTAGCACTTCAGAAATATATTAGTAACACAACCAATAATAATTTCAAACTTTAGGCTCTACTTTCAGCATTTTACTTTGTAGACAACACTCCACAAGGAGTTTCCCAACCTGGATCTGGCAACCCTGACCTTGATTGGCCAATGGTTTGATTCAGTATAAGGCAGCCTCATGGGGTTCAGTCCCCATTTTGCCTTTAAATCCTTGAATCCTCATTTTGCCACCGGGCACGTTGCTTTAAATCCTTGAATCCTCATTTTGCCACTGAGCAACCTTGGGCCAGTCACTCTCCCTCAGCTCAGCCTACCTCAGGGGAGGCTGTTACATGGGTGAGATGGAGACGGGGAGAATGACGTTGTCAGTGCTTTCAGTCCCTATTGGAGAGAGAAATGGGACACAAATATCAAAATGAGCAAAAGACTAAACAGGAATGGCAGATGCAGCTTACATACCAGGAGTATAAGAAGATACTTGAAGAAAAGCTTACATTGCTGGTAATATATGTCTGTCGACACCATGGGCACCATCTGCTGAATTCCTCTTTTGCCTCGGGAGCAGAGGCTTTATCAGGGTTCATGTGAATGGGATCTTATGCAACATTTGTTTTGGTGGAGTTTGTGCACAGAAGGTCCCTGTGGAGAATCAGTGTCAGTCTTTACTAATACATCAACATGCATAAATAATCAAAGTCAGCTTAGAGAATCTGCCTGAGTACTTCCTGTCACATTTTGTATCATCAACAGAGAATGGAGGTATCAAAGTAAAGCAGGCAATATGTAGATTCGGGGAGGAAAACCGTCATCTTTGTGAAGTTGTCCCCCAAATCAGACAGAATGAAGAACTGTGGCTGAAAGAGTTCTGGCTTCAGGATATATGACCTTTCTAACTACTGACTCTGTTGTTAAGGTGTTATGAGCAGCTTCCACCCGGGGATTTTCCCCCACAGGGAAGGCAAGGAGCTGCTGCACTAAAGCAGAATGGAGTTCCTGGGGTTTTCCTTTTTAACTGGATTAAAAATCAGTGTGTTTCAATCTGTGGAATGGATGCAAGGGAGTGTCCTCATGGAGACTCCCTCCACTGTTGCTGTGGGAAAGGGGGCATGTAGCAGATTGCCACTGTGAGCTATCCTTCAGGGCCTTGCTCCTTTCCCTGCTGATCATGACAGGGTGGCTCAGTAGTGAAAGGAATGTAAGGGAGGTTCCAAGGAGGGATGCCAGCTGGTTCCCCTCCTTTTTTCAGTTTCTTCAGCCTCCCAGTGGGGCCTGGAAGTCTCCTGGAATTACAGGTCAACTTCAGACCACAGAGAGTTTCCCAGGGAAAAAATGGATGCTATGGAGGATGGATTCTATGGCATTGTACCTCACTGAGGTCCCTGTCCTCCCCAGGCTCCACCCCCAAATCTCCAGGATTTCCCAACCTCTATCTGGCAACCCTACCCCCCACCCCCCCACTGGTAGCCAGGGGAGGCCTGGCAACCCTAGTTCCAGGCCATGGGGATTCCAATAAAACCAGTGTCACATCTGTGCTTTGGTGCAGGTTCGACAGGAAAAGGTGGAGGAGCAGGGGTGGTGGCAGCAGCAGTGAGCAGAACAGGAAAAGGGGTGTGTGGACACCCTTTGCATCATTCCTGCACTGTTTGCTGCTGCTGCCACCCTGGCAGGGATATGTTTTTGAGCCTCCGTGTGCAGGGCCAGCCCATCCATTAGGCACACCTAGTCAATTGCCTAGAGCACCAGATGTGGAGGGGCACCCAAACCAGCCCTGTTGCTGCTCAAGCTGCCTGTAGCAGCACTGGGTGTGTTGTGTCCACTGGCCGCCACCAGGGGTCAGCGACTACCCAGAGCTTGACCCTGGGTGAACATTGGGAACTGGGCTCCTGGTCTCTCCAACAGGGAGCCAATAGAATAATGGGAGGGAAATTCGAACCCCCCAATGGGATCCAGGGGGTGTCCCCTGGATATGTAGATAGTTGGCCTCCTGGACCTTTGTCTTTGTCTTTGTTGTGTAAGAGTCAAGCGTGCAGCATGTTATGGGAGCTGAGTAGGCCTAGCCATGCGGTCAACCCACTACACAATAGGGTGGCACTCGTGGCCACAATGGGCCTGCTCCTCCTTCCCTTGTTGGGTGGGCCTTCTTTAATTCCCCATCTCCTTTGGGGGACAAGGCTTCCAAGGGTCTTTGCCCCTGTTGGGAGGTATGGCACAACAGCAAGCCACAGCCACAGGGAGGGGGGCAGTTTCCCTGTGGAGTGGGGGAGGATGGTTGCAGCAGTGGTTTACCAGTAATGTAGGGTGGCATGACAAAGTCAGTAGCCTAAGGTGCCTGAAATACTTGGGCTAGCCCTGCCAGTGTGGATGCCATGGATGGAGCCATGGAGTGCTTCTGAACATATAAACTGCTCAACATTTTTAAGGTGAAGAACAAGGGAACTACACCTCTGGAAATGGTCACCCGATCATCCACAAAGGGTGCGATTCATCTGAAAAATTGTGCTTGTCTTAAATCTACCCCAAAACACTACCCCATGTCCCAGCCATGAACATGTATATATGAAAATTGCATTACTGTGTGAGTGGTTTATTTGCATAGACTATTACCCAATTTAGACATGGCATTGAGGCAATTGGTGTTTCTTTGTGCTTGTGTGCTTTAGCGGATGCACCTAAGACGGCTGCAATTCATCCTAAATAGTAATGGATTGGCTGTTCGCTAGTTATAGTTGGATAACATCCCTCATTTATTTCTGATGGAGTCCTTATCGAGCAGGTACCAACATTTCCTGTTTAGTACAGAAAGCAAGATTATTTTTTTTTGAAAGCACTAAAGTAATATTATCTGGCTATCTAATGCAATTTATGGCAATGGTTATTGATAAAACTGAATGGGGGCTTGATTGCATAAGGAAGCACCTTAATTAGGTCAGGACAGCTCACGGATTCTATACTGGCAGTTACATCTAAGGCTGGCACGGCGCATCCATTTTCAGGAAATGAAACCTGCTAACTTTTCATTTGTGTGTGCACTATTTTAACCCAGCTGCACACAGAACTGGAAAGCACTTGCCGGTGCAGATTCTTAAGGCAAGCTATATAAACATTATTTTTAGATGGAATCCAAACTATAACTAATGCATTTTGAGTCACTCACTTCCTCAAGCTTAATGCTTGTCATAGAAGGCTTTTCTTTTCAAAATGTACAGCTGCTTTAGTGATACATGGATAAGAGATTTTCATCAGTGCTGGATTAACAGACTTTAGAGCAGTCCAGCCATTAAGAGACCTGCTACAGGTCAATTATTTGGCATCCTCCTGGTATAGGAAGTGCATAGGTATGTTGTCACAGCTCAGAAAAACATGATAGGTGCTCCTTTACCATAGGCTAGGATGGAGAGCAGTTATAACAGTCTGAGTTGGGATGATAAATGCTGGTAGCCTGCATTTGAGAATGGAGACAGAGTGACTGTGTACACTAAAAAGCAGTGACATTGGTGATAATAACAGTTAAAAGGGTCAGGTGGTAAGAAAGGTAAAACACCTTTACCTGAGACCCTGGAGAGTCACTGCCAGTCAAAGTATGACCTCAATGGACCAATGGACCAGTGGTTTGCTTCCGTATAAAGCAACTTCATGTGTAGCTGTTCAATGTTTGATTGCATGTGAAGCATGTTCCATGCTTCATAGCAGTCACACTTCCTGGATTATTTTCCTTTCAATTTTCAACATTATCAATTGCATTTTATTTTCAAGGAATTTAGAGCAACAGACATAGTTCTCTTGTCCTCTACTTTGTCCTCTTGGTAACACAATGAGGTATGCTAGGCTGTGAGATAATGTTTGTCATAAGATTAGTAACATCAGTAAACTCAAGAATTTATTTATTTATTAAACTTATATCCCGCCCTTCCACTGTGGGCTCAGGGCGACTAACAAGAGGCAATGACATACAAACAGTAAAATCAGTAAAACAATCAAATTTCAAGTTACATATAAAATCAGTGCTCACATAGTACATCCAAGGCAGGGGCTCTGATACAGTGTTTCAGGTGGTACTACTGTCTCATTCTTAATCGGTCTTCCCACATCGGTTCTCCGTTCCCAGGCCAGTTCCCGTTGCCAATGGCAACGTGGTGGTGGTATAGTGACAGTGGCGGCTAGAAGTAGGATTTGAATCCTAGCTTTCCCTCTCCTGATTTGGCCACTATACCACATGGGCATTGTGCAGGTAGAGGGCTGACATCTGTCTCCTAGAAGAAAAGAGACCAAAGGTATATCACTTTCTCATCTCTCTGAGTTCTTCCCTGTTCTTCTGTGGTCCCGGTCACACGGGGGGTTTTGGGCCGGAAGAGGGACGGATTGGGGATGCAGCAAACGGGTGCGATCTCACAGCAACATCTGGGAATCGGCGCACACCCGTCCCCGATCCGTCCCTACAGCCCAGTGCTGCGGAGCAAAAAAACCCCAAGTAAAGAGAAGGACTTACCTGAAACGCTGCAGCAAGCGCGGCCATGGGATCACCGGCGCGTCCGTAGTCAGAAGCATTCGAGGCTCCTGGCGGAACTGCGCATGCGCATGCATGCGTAGCTGGCTGCTTCGGTCTCCCGTCGGTGGCTTCCTCCCTGGCATCTGATCGTGCCAGGGAGCAACTGCGCGGCAGCTCAGGGGATCTGTGTGATCCCGCCGCCGCGTGTCTCTTTTGGTGCGGCTCTAAAAAGCCGCAGTTTGGCCATGTTTTTTTCTGCCGTGTGGCAGGGGCCTGTGTTTTCCTTTTGGAAGTATCTGCCAATGTGAAGTCTTGTGAGCAAGCTGTGAAGCCTTGTGAGTAAAAATTCTACTTTGTGAGCTACTAGCATTAAAGTTGTAAGTGAGCAATTTGGCTACTGCATAAATTAGTTTGGTCTGGAGCCATCCTTCCTGAGCTAAGAGAAAAATGTGTGAGCCAGAGTTTAAAAAATTGTGAGCTAGCTCACACTAAGTCATCTTAGAGGGAACACTGCATCTGTCCCATTTTGTAAGCTCAGTCATTTCCAGTCCCAGCAGCCTAATGTGGTATGGATGGTTTGTTTACTTAGATGTAACAGCCTGAGCATCATTTTTTTTTGTGGTCTTGCTGCTAAATAATTCAAGCCTTTCAACTATCAATTAGTGACAGGAAACAGGAAATCCACTTCTTTTCATATGACCCGTGATACCTTTAACTGACTTAATGAGGATCTTCTAACATTAGTAACTTAATGAAGAAAACAAATTGGCAACTTTATTTACCCACCCAGAATACTACATACCAAGAATCTTGGTTAACCAATTTGCTGGTGAAATTACATAATACTCATTGTACCTATGGAGGAATGACAGTGTGGTGGCATGTACACATGTTATTGCAGCTTACTAATATTTGCTCATTTTTCATCCTAGCCACTTTGCTAGCTGTTTTCTTCTGCATTCTGATACTGGGAGTGTCTCTTTCTGAGCACTGTGTAGTCACATGTCTTTCCCAAGAGGTTAAATAAGCTGACTGTGACGTCACAACTTAAAACAAGCATTCTCATGGCAGCTGGGTGATCAAACAGTGAACCAATGGCTCAGTCTAAGGTTACTAAAAGAAACAGAGGCAACTTTCAGACTTCAGTGGGTGGGGAAATCTTGAAGGGGGCAAGAACCTTAGGAAGGTGTAAAAAGTCTTGATATATTCAAGATTAAGTTGCAAAAAAGTAAAGTACTCTAAGGCTGGGGTCACACAAACAGTTTGCTGCAATATAGTAGAGTTACCTTTGCAGATTTAAAGAGCATGATCAGACGACAACCTCTGCCTTCCGTGCCCCAGTCGTCGGCACCCCATGTTGCCCAACTTTGGAAGCGGAGTATTCAGGCACCAGGGAAAGTCCAGTATTAAGGGATGCCAGCGCTTCCACCCCACATTTCTCAGTGTCTGAACCTCCCTGTTGTGAAGTCAAGTAGTCTGGGAAGTCTGAACCTCCTCTTCCGTTTCTGCCTCCTTTGGGTCTTTAAAAAAATCAGGTAGCTATGTGCACATAAGCACACAACCGCCCCTGGTGTTGTCAATCACCTTGGCCATTCTGGATCGGGAGTCCCCGAGGGAGTTGTTTTCGAGCAACAACCCCCCCACACACACACAAAAAACCTCTCTCCTGTTTCTGCATCAGAATCTGAGAGCATCCCATGATAGACACAAGGGTAAATGAATTGACATTAATGGGATTACTCTCATGTAAATTTGCACTAAACACCACTCCCATGTATTCCATGGAAGAGAGGCAAAGGGAGGGAGGCTGAGAGGGGCCGGAGTACTTGGCAGAGAGATTGTGGAGCTGTCAAAGGAGACGGAGCTTCAGGTACACACATGCACATGGGTGAAAGACAAAAAAAAGAATGCCACAACAATCTCAATGATCGAACATGGGGTGAGCCTGCAATTAAGCTGATTCAGGTTGGGATGTCTGATAAAAACTTCCCACAATTATTTAAACCACCACAAATAGAGGCACAGCCAGATCGCGCCAAGCCTCCTGTGTGGCCGCAGCCTAAGAGAGTGCCATTGTGGTGTAGTGATTAGAGTGCTGCTGGCCTAGAATCTGGGAGAGCCAGGTCTGAATCCCATCTGTGCCACCAAAGCTCACTTGGGTGCCGGTCATGCTCTTGTAGCACAACTTATCCTACAAAGTTGTGGTTGTGAGGAAAAAATGGAAGAGGGATGTTGAAAGTCACGTTGGACCCTCACTGGGGAGAACAGCAAAGATCAATATTTTCTCTCCCTAAATAAATAAGCACATTCATAGTCATTCATTCATCACACCTATGCCAATGTAATCAACACAGGTCAATAAGGACTTGGGGTGTTTGTTTATTTAGAGGGGCTTGTGACTTTGACAGTGCATACATAAAAGAGCGGTGGCGCAGGGAGTAAAAACCCCTGCCATAACATCTAGCGAACAACCCGTAAGGCTGTTCGAGACCCACCGCGGCGGGAGTGAGCTTCCGGCCCTCGTCCCAGCTCCCGCCAACCGAGCGGCTCGAAAGCAATTAACACCAACAATGCGAGTAGACAAATGGGTACCTACCCTTAGATGGGTAGGGGGCACCCACCTCTGAGGAGGATGTGTGGTGGTGTCTCAGACGGCGTGGATGGCGGCGGGATATCGGTGGCGAGTGCTGGCAGAGACAGAGTGATCCCTGGTGGCCGGAGGGGAGAAACATAGGG
>NW_015163641.1:460904-464403 GCF_001447785.1 Gekko japonicus | reverse complement strand
GTCTAAAGTTAAATTAAAAAATAAAAATACTTTTCAGCTTGCCTCTAATCATATTGCAGTAATCTTTTATGCCCCTTGCTTATGTATCGTTTTCAGTTTTCAAAAGAGTTTTCAGCTAAACATTAGGAAGAACTTCCTGACAGAGAGGTTCCTTGTTCCTAAGTGGAACAAGCTTCCTCAGGAGATGATGAGCTCTCCTTCTTTGGCAGTTTTTTAAACAAAGGCTAGATGGCCATCTGACAGCAATGCTGATCGTGTGAACTTAGGCAGATCATTAGAGGGAGGGCAGGACGGGTTGCATCAGTGCTTAGTTCTTGTGACCCTTTCTTACACGCCTAGGGAACTTTGGGGTCAGGATCAGGAAACAATTTTTTCCAGGCCAGTTTGGCTAGGGATCCTGGAATTTTTTTGCGATTTTCTGGGCATGGAGCAGGGGTCTCTGGGAGTGTCTGGGGGAGAGGTAGTTGTGAATTCCCTGCAATGTGCAGGGGGTTGGACTAGGTGACCCTGGAGGTCCCTTTCAACTCTATGATTCTATGATTCTTACCTCTGCATGTTCTGGGGGTGTGGAGGAAATGAAAGAAAAACCAGGCTCAGAGAAATATGGCTTGTTTTCTACCAGCTGGCAAAAGGAAGGGGGTAGCTTTTGACATCTGCAGAGGCTAGGTTGAAGATTGTGGGACCTGTACAGACAAATGTCTCCTGGCTACAGGAGCAAGTGACCAAGAAGAAAAGCTGATGGGATACAATCTGTGCAAACTGAGTTCCTGTATGTCAAGTTTGAGCCCAGTAGCAACTTAGAGACCAACAAGATTTTTTTTGGGGGGGGGTATAAGCTTTCACAAGTCAGTGCTCCCAGGGCTCTTGAAAGCTTATACTCTTGTTAGTCTCTAAGTGCTACTGGGCTCGAATCTAACTGTTCTACTGTAGACCAAAACAGCCATCATCTGAAACTACTCAATTATTCAGCTGCTTTTTTTTTTTGTCTCACCAACGGATGTATCCAAGCTGCATGGACAAATGAAAACCAGAAAGATTGTGTGGTCCAGAGGGTGTGGTTTAGACCAGCCTTATACAGTTTGTGACCCACCAAGTGAAGCATGACTCAGTAGGCCTGTGCGATGACCCACTAGGGTTGCCAGGTCCAAACATCACGCTGGCAGGGGGATTGGGGGGCATTTCAGGAGTGGGCAGGGATGTCATGCAATGTGCATACATCACCCAGAAGTGACATAGGCACACTAATGATGTCGGGTGCGATGCTGTGGTTTTGTCAGAACAACAATGGAGTGTCATCTGAAACTATCGATATGCCAAACGTTATTGATTGCTGTACACTTCAGTTTTGGGTATGGATGCAGCTAAAATCACGCCGTTGAATGCTCCTGTTAAATGAACTGCCAGTGTTTTCTTCCCCCCCTTGGTGGTATTTAATCGAAGCATACACTAAAGCATTGCGATATTAAGCTCTGATAGAAAGAACCCAAAGGAGAATTGAGCTCTCGGGTCAGCAAAATAAATACCACACAGACACATCCCCATCACAAGTTATCGAGCTATTGTGATGCTCTGAGCTAGGAGCCCAGCTGTGCAACTGCCAAGCAGCAATATGTCACCCTCCTTAATCTCTGCTGTAATTATTTGTTCGAAATTATTTTTATTCAGGCTGCCCGCAAATATTTATGGCTAGTTTAAGCAGATTCATGCGCCATTAATGGAAGCTGTTAGTGCTGAGTTTGTTTAGCTCACCATACTTCTTCATTGTAAGTGAAGGACGGAAAGTGTTCTCTCAATTGCCTGCTTTACAACGAGACAGTTAAATAAACAAATGGTTCCTGGTGCGCTTTGAATGTAAATTATTCAGCTGCTTTTTTTGGTCTCACCAACTGATGTATCCAAGCTGCAGGGACAAATGAAAACCAGAAAGATTGTGTGGTCCAGAGGGTGTGGTTTAGACCAGCCTTATACAGTTTGTGATCCACCAAGTGAAGCATGACTCAGTAGGCCTGTGCGATGACCCACTAGGGTTGCCAGGACCAAACATCACGCTGGCAGGGGGATTGGGGGGGCATTTCAGGAGTGGGCAGGGATGTCATGCAATGTGCATACGTCACCCGGAAGTGACATAGGCACGCTAATGATGTCGGGTGCGGTGCTGTGGTTTTTGGGCAAAACTCTGTGGTAAAATCACCTTCAAACCATAGAGTTTCGCCCAAAAATCAGAGCGCTACCTCCCCAATGTCACCAACGCACCTATGTAACTTCCGAGTGATGTCAGTGCATCACGTACAACGTCACTGTTTGGGGATCCCCCATCTGGGGAATGGTAATTCTATGACCCACCAGGACTCAGCCAGTGTTCTGTGTCTGTCGTTGAAAAGAAGATCCAACAGGAAGGCAATTCTCAAACACCTGGCAAGCCCACAAAGGTTTGCCACTAATCTCCAGATGACATAGATCAGTTCCCTTGGGGAAAACAGGGTTTCCAGCCTCCAGGTGGGGCCTGGAGATTTCCCGCTTTTACAACTGATCTACAGCAGACAGAGTTCAGCTCCCCTGGAGAAAATGGTTGCTTTGAATTGTACCATGCTGAGGCCCCTCCCTCCCCAAACCCCGCTCTCTCCTGGCTCCACCCCCAAAGACTCCAGGTATTTTCCAACCCAGACCCGGCAACCCTAGGGGAAAATGACTGCTTTGGAGGCAGGGTTACCAGCTCCAGGTTGGGAAATACCTGGAGATTTAGAGGGTGGACCCTTAGGAGGGCAGGGTTTGGGGAGGGGAGGGGAGAGACTTCAATGGGGTATAATGCCATACAGTCCACCTTCCAAAGTGGCCATTTTCTCCAGGTGAACTGATCTCTGTCGCCTGGAGATCAATCACAATCCCAGGAGATCTCCAGTCAGCACCGGGAGGTTGGCAACCTTATTTGGAGGATGGATTCTGAGGCAATATACCCTGCTGAGGTCCCTCCTCTCATCAAATCCCACCCTCCCCAGGCTCTACCCCCATGATCTCCAGGTATTTCCCAACATGGAATTGGCAACCCACAAGAGCTTCCTGGGAACACTGTAGAATCTTCCAGACAGCCCTAATGAGCCAGTTTCATGACCTTTTGTTCCTTCCCTCCCCATCATTTCCACACTGCTTTGTTAACAATCCAGTGATGTCTCAACTTTTCTCCCTCCCCCCCCCGCTATTTCTCAAACCTCTTTTCCCCTGATCTTTTTTTCTATAAATGACTTGATATTGGCCTCCCCCCCTACTGTTTCTTCTCTGTAATGGCCGTGCCATTTCTGTTTGCTCTGCCTAATTTTCCATTTTGCAGAGTGGGTGGGTGGGTGGGGTTAAACTTTTAAAAAAATTGCATGCCAGCAATATAGCAACACAGTGTTGTACCAAGCATATACCCACCAAAGAGAAGCATTCAGTCCCTAGTGATTTTCAGTAAGAGCGACATGGGAGAACCAGCTGCCCAATGAGTCCCTTGAGGGTGAGTGCG
>NW_015163641.1:446917-460469 GCF_001447785.1 Gekko japonicus | reverse complement strand
GTGGGTGGGTGGGGTTAACCTTTTTTAAAAAATTGCATGCCAGCAATATAGCAACACAGTGTTGTACCAAGCATATACCCACCAAAGAGAAGAATTCAGTCCCCAGTGATTTTCAGTAAGAGCAACATGGGAGAACCAGCTGCCCAATGAGCCCCTTGAGGGTGGGCGCGCAGAAGCCTGGTGAACTGCACATTATTCACCTCTGGTTTAGTATTTGTGGGTTGGGGTTCAGGTTCCAGTTCTTCTGTCAGGCTCACTAGGTGGCTTCATAAATCATTTTCTCTGTAGCTCCCAATACACGCCACTAGATATTTCCAGATGTAGCAGCTGTCAAAGGATTCAGTGTAACACATCTTACAGGACGGTGAGAACTGTCATTCTGCATTTTAGCCTCTAGGTGGCACTATCACTAGGAGTACCTAGGGCTGAATTGGGTGTTACCTTGTTATTTTATATTCCATGCTCCTTTAAAACTATGATTTCTATCTTGACTTGATGTTCTTAAAGCCTTCCATGGCATGGTGTAAAAAGTCAAGTCAGGCTTAAACCCACAGATCCTTGGAAGGCTGAAGCAAAATGGCACCGTTTTCTGCATAAGACTTCAGTATTGCAGAATGGAAAGAAAGATTTGCTTGTATTTGCCTGGTACAGTAAACTCCAGGAAACAAAATAGTGCAAGAAAATTATGCAATATTTATAAATCCATAATCTTTGCTAGAGAAGGCCATCCACTGGGCCATGAGACTATCCTGGCCAAATCAGCTGTCATTTCATTCCCAAAAGAATGATGTATGGGATGAGCTCTTTTATCAAAGAGCTTAGAAACCTGGAGAAACAGCAAAGACATTTGAGAATGGCCTGTATAATTTGGCTGCAAATCTACTGACAGAAAATAGAAAAACTGGTGCCTGGAATGTTAGACAAGATTCCATCAGGGACAAGGCAGCTAGTAGAGGACTTCATGATACACAAAACTAAGTACACTGCAGCAAAAAGGCACACCATTTCTGCCTGCAGGTACAAGATATGGTAAGATCCACAGTATTCAGAGGATTTGCCCATTAAAGGAACCCAGTGCAGGAAATATTCAATGCAACATGCAAAGAGAAACATTTAGGATTCATATATGTGAGAACCTCTCCCTGCACCTGGTCCTGCTTTCCTTTACTCACTCACCTTCATTAATGGGCTGTTCAGACAACCCTGATAGCCTCTCCCATCCTACATTCAAGTGCACCGGAAAACTTTAACACTTTTAGTCTCCATCTAGCAATTTAATCAAGGAACCTTAGCCACACTCATGCAAACTCACAAGTTTCTTCAGGTCTTTGTCCGTCCATGGAAAAGCCATAAAGCCTCTTCCAACACATTGTTTTACCCCTGCAAAGAGAAACATTTAGGATTCATATATGTGAGAACCTCTCCCTGCACCTGGTCCTGCTTTCCTTTACTCACTCACCTTCATTAATGGGCTGTTCAGACAACCCTGATAGCCTCTCCCATCCTACATTCAAGTGCATCAGAAAACTTTAACACTTTTAGTCTCCATCTAGCAATTTAATCAAGGAACCTTAGCCACACTCATGCAAACTGTCACAAGTTTCTTCAGGTCTTTGTCCATCCATGGAAAACCCATAAAGCCTCTTCCAGCACATTGTTTTATCCCTGGAAAAGCAATCATGGCATTGTGTTGGGGCATATGCATCAGACCACCCCAGGGTTAACTTTTCCTATAGCTGGACACATTCTGCCCAGTGCAGTGTTTGTGTGTTCCCTTGGCACCAAATATCACACCACCACCAGTTCACTTGCCGGCTTCTTCCTTTTCTCTAGGAAATGCAGACCGTTTCTCTCACTGCCTTCCGTGGACCTTGACTTCCAGGACCTGGTAAATATCGCCCTTCCCAATCACTTTTCCCTGCCACTCCTTTTTATTTCCTCTTAGAAAGTTTGTGTGCTTTCCCCCATGTGCGTTGTATGTATGTTTTTGCTCTTTATACTTTTTATAATAAAACACCTTGTCTGTTTATTTGAACAATCCCCATGAACATTGGTAGAGATCCCCTATTTTTCCCCTCTCGCCTTTCTCCAATTATGCTGAATCCCCCAATTAACTTGGAGACCTCCCATTTGGATAACATATGAGCCCCAGAGTCTAAAAATGCCTTACTGATAAAACACCACTAGAATAATAATGTGATCAGATTCAACCCAGTAACTGAGCATGTTTCAAGGGAAAAGGTTGGTGATAACAGTTCTTCATAAAATGCCACTATCTAGATAAAGATATCAATGCAGTACATACTTCCACACCAGCATTTGACAGTAGGCTTCATAAGATCTCAGTGTGTACTCAGAAAGATCTTTTACTTCAGGAAGTCACATAATATCTTAGGACTGAATGTCCCAAATACTTCAGCAATGCTAAAGAGATAAATAAAAAAGTATTTGGGTGAACATAGGCAACTAAGTGAATTGGAAAGACTAATAATAAAAGAAACCATACTGGTGTGCCACAAATAATGAGGGGAAAAAATCTGTGTGTGTGTGGGTAGACAGTAAAAGTTTATCTTAGCTGGGAGGCGTACTTAAGATGGATTGCACATATTGAGTCAGTACAGTTGACAAAATGGCACATTCACATAGCTCCCCGCCTATCAATGAAAGGATGCCACAAATTGGAGGTAGGTGGGGGAGCACTGTGATACTGTACTGAAGGATAAGCTTTCTGAAGTTGGCATTAATGAATTTTACCAGTTTTGGGGTCCAAATTATCCAGTTAAGGCTTTTGCCTCTAACATTCTGTCTATGTTTGGGACAACATATGTCTGTGAACATCTCATTTTTGTAATGTCAATACATCAAAAGAAGGTTCTCAGCTTACAGATACACACCAAAAACAGCCTACTCAAAATTGCTACAGCACAGACGTTGACTCCAGATTTTGATGCAATAATTCAGAGCAAGAGGTGTCAATTATCAAAGACTGATAAATAAAAGAAATCGTGTGAGAGTGTTAATGGAATACCGGTAAAAGAAATACTGTAAGAGTGTTAATGTTTTAAGCATGTTTGTATTTTGAGTAAAAAATAATATTGTTAATTGAGTTTGCCTGTGTTCTTTATAAAGTTTATATCTCTGGTATGTGGCATTACATTTTATGGCACACATGGCACACATTTATGTCAGATCCAGCCCTGATAACAAATGAGTTTGACACCTTTGCTAGCCACTAGACATGGTGTTGCTCCTGTCTCTTCTTAGCTTCACTTACATACTCCCTCATTGCCTTCCAGCTGTTTCGATATGCATTTTGGAGAGCAAAAGTACAACCTTACAAGGAGAAGAAACAAGGAACTTGTATTAACCTAAAGACTAACAGATTTATTGTAGCATAAGCTTCCATGGGTTTGAGCTCACGTCATCAGATGTGTGAAGGGAATTCTCAGTCAGAAAGGTATTTATAAACAAAGCAAGGGGAAAAAAATGAGAACAATATGTTTTAAAGGACTAGTTTGGGATAATTCAGTGCAAAATTCAAATGGATATAGATATACTTAGCCAACAGCATTCATAGTTTATAGTATAGACTCCCTAATTATGCTTAAAAAATTGAGCACCTAGCTGTCAGTCCCATTGAGTGCAGTGTTTCATTGGGAAATTTCTAGACATTTGTGGTGCAGCCTGAAGAAGACTCTATTTGGGGAATGGAGGGAGCTCAGCAGAAGACTTGGGGTTATGGAGTCCACCTTCTGAGGCTGCCATTTTCTCTGGGGGAATTGATATGTGTAGTCTTGAGATCAGCTGTAATTCCAGGAGAACAACAGGCCCCACCTAGAGGTTGGCAGCCCTCACTGAGCACCTGGCTAATACTATCAAATCCATTATGAATTCTTATTTGTCAGTTGATCATTTGAGTCTCCATTTGAAGTTCCATTGAAGAAGGCTGGCCGTCATGTCTGCAACAGAATATTCTTGAAGACTGAAATTTTCTTCCATCAGTTTTGGAAAATGGCATGATTTTATGTTACCCTTGGGCTCCCTTGTTTATATTTTTGGATAGTGAAAAACCTATTTTGTTAGCAGTCAGACTCCTCCTCTTTGAGAAGCAGTTTAGTGCTTAGAGAGAGATAAACACCCTTCTTTAAATGTCACCCCAAAATCATATGTTCAAGGCACTGCCTGACCTAAGAGTGAAACTAAAACGTATCTGATACAAACAAAATGGATGCTGGCCAGGTAAGAGCCCGGGAAGATAGTTTGGTAGGTGAATCATAGAGGCTGACCCACTAATGACCTTCCTCTCCACCCAAAAGAGATGCATAATTTTAAACAATGGGTCTCCCAAGAAAACATAACCTCACTTTGGATTAACCTTGTCCATACCCAGTCATGCTTCCCCTCACCTATTTACTCTAATTATGCAATGCTTACTGCTATTCATACAACCTGGTAGTTTTCCCCATCCTGTACTTGAGGATCATCAAGGAACATTAACACCTATAGTTCGACCCCCCCGGCAATCTCATCAAGGTTTCCCATGATCACTGTTCATCCCCAGAACAGCCATCAGGTTATTGGTTTGGGGGCAAACACATCAGCATAGCCCCAGGGAACCTTTTCCCTATATCAAGTGCACCTAGACAACAGTCCAGTGTGTGTGTGTACTCAGTGTCAAACCTTACACCATCACTTGTATGTGGTTCGTTTCCTCTTCTCCATGAAACACTGGCTGTTTCATGCCTCCATGGACCACAATTTTCTAGATTGGTAAATATCACCTCACGGAGCTGCGGTGGCTCAAGTGGTTAAGACACTGAACTGCAGGCTGTGGAAGGTCAGTAGTTCAGCAGTTCGAGACCCGAGTGTGCCACATGACGGAGTGAGCGCCCGTCTCTAGTTCCAGCTCCTGCCAACCTAGCAGTTCGAAAGCAAGAAATTGCAAGTAGATAAATAGGGACCACTTCGGTGGGAAGGTAACAGCGTTCCATGCGCCTTGGTGTTTAGTCATGCTGGCCACATGACCACGGAAACGTCTTCGGACAGCGTGGCTCTTCGGCTTTGAAACGGAGATGAGTGCCGCAACCCTAGAGTCGGATTCGACTGGCTTTTGAGCAAGGGAACCTTTACCTTTACCTTTAAATATCACCTCTCCAAAATAATAATCTTCCCCCTCCTCCTTAACTAGTTTGTGTGTTTGTAAGTATGTTCTGTTTGTGTGCGTTTGCCCTTTTATTATTTTTCAATAAAACAACTTCCAGTTGAACACCTGACTGGTTTATTTTGAAAGTTCTCTAAGGGAAAATACTGGTATACAATGGTGGAGATCCCAGTTATCTACCTCTCACTCTGTCTCCTTAAAGCTAAATAGAAGACTGCCTATTTGGGTAACAGTTTGTCCTATGTAAACAGCAGAGCAGCGTTGTTGACAGATGGTAAAGTATTTCACATTGGATGGTGAGCAGATAAATAAGCCCCTTTGGTAGCTAAATTTCCTGATGGTGACTTCTTTTTACAGGCTAAACTGATCTCATCAGCTCTTGGAACTCAGCGGGGTCAGCACTGGTTAGTATTTAGATGGGAGACCATCAAGGAATTTCATGGTTGCTATAAAGAGGCAGGCAATGGCAAACCACTGCTGAACGTCTCTTGCCTTGAAACCCCGATAGGGGACACCATAAGTGAGCTGTTACTTGATGACCAAAAACAAATAGAAGAAAGAAAAGTAAGCCATAGTAACATCAGTGGTTTAAGCATTTTTTTCTATGACCACAGATGTTAATTTGAGAAGGCTGTTAGAAGCCCATGACCTCTCTTCACTTGGGGTTTGTGGGTTGGATTGTTTCTTTGCTACCAAGGAGGTACTGTGAAACCAAAATGTAGCCCTTGTGCCTGCTTATCCAAGACGCCAGCCAAGTGTTTAGGCCAGGGTTAAAATCTAATCATTTGTAGCTTCCGCCCTTATGAGCAGAACCTTTAGGGCAGCTGCCAGAGGCAGCTGTTGATTACTTTGCCTGAGGAAGAGTGCTCTGAGGAGCCATTTCTCTCCTGCTCCCATCCACTCTGAGGCAGGCAATTGAAAACTGATCGATGCCTGAAGATAAATCATGTGGCCCATGGGTTTTCTAATGAAGCTTTAGGAACTGACCAAGGGACCCTGCCTGCAATCCTGCCCTTAGGCTTCCTCAACTCCATCGATTTTATAGATAAAAAGACAGATAGAGGTGCATTGTCACAATCCTGTTTCATTTCGGGGTTTGAAGGGTTGCACACTCACTAACCCATTAATGTTTTTGTCTCCACCATTTAAAACCTCTTCAGTAGAATTAAAATATAACCATACTAAAATATAACCTGAAAAATATACAGTCTGATGACGAGTTCTGGAAAACTCAAAAGTGATTCCTAGAGCATTGCCCTGCGACAACAGCATCACTTCCAGTTTTGTGCCAGAAGGCATGTCGTCCCATTGGTGCATCTCCAGCATCTCCTGGCAGACGCTGGCATCCCTGGCTTCTCTAGCATATCAGAGTTCTCTGTGCTTTGCCCTCATTTCCCCATATACTGCAGCCATTCACTCTATAAAATGAAGATCGCTTCAAAGGACAATTTCAGGATAATGGGGGTGAAAATTAGGTTTTGTACTCATTTCCTGTTTTGTGTTGCTTCTCTCCATGGAGTCACTGGTAATGATCTGAACATATTTATGACTTGCATTTCAATGCAATGCTGCAAAACAGTTTCGCAAAACACATCCCCTATGTTCACAGATCTTATTTTTCTTCTGTACTTCGGCAAGGAAGGGTGGGGGGGATCCGCATAATTAAGAACAGCAAGGGGATGAGTCAGTAGCTCTGGGCTGCAATTACTGCCAGTGAGCTAAATAGAACTTCTCCCAAGAGATCTTAGGTCGGTTTAAGCCTACTATGTATGGGGGGGGGGGATCCTGTCCGTTCCCTATAAAGATGTTCTTGCTTTCCCTATTGAGGTCAGAGTTTTTAGCTCTCTCTTAGCTGAAATCCCAAAACTAAATTTTAAATCCATTGTCTGAGACTGGTACTCATTCAGTACTAAAACTTCTAGCACTGTAGCATAGTCAGTGTGTCATAAACACCTTTAAAGATATACCAGTGCATACATTTCTTCCTCCCTGAAGTCATTTTATCAGGTAATGTGTTCTTTGCTGACACAAACTTTATCCAAGGAAAGCAATCTAGGTGTTTTTTCTCCCCGATGATTTCAGCAGCGGCTTGAAGAAAACATCACTAATTTGCACTGAGGGTTTGGTTTTATCTTTTCTTTTAAAAAATATTGTGCAGTTGATGAGGTTTGGGGAAATAACCAAACTATAATCTGAACACATACACACACACCCCATCCTGACTTTACAGCAATCAGCTAGTGTAAAATAAAAATGTTCTGCTTATTCCATGAATATTTTTATGAGCTTCTCTCATGTTGAAGATTGAAATCTCTCCTGCTACCCCTTTGCATAACTCTCCATCAGCCTCCTTTTGAACTGCTGAAATGCCCCATGTAGTAGAAGGTGCCCATTGTGTTTGCTGCTCTGCTTCATGCTTAATTTCTCTGTGTTGTGTTCTCTGAGATGTATTTTTATCTCTTTTCATGGTGGTTGTTGTCATGCATGTTTCCTTTTAATAATGCATCTTAAAAATGTATGTGTAATTTTTTTTAAAAAAAGAAATCATTCATTTCTTTGTGCCGATGTCAATTTCGCCAGTCAAAATTGGAACAGCACCGGCTATTTTTCAGTGCTCTTGGGGTATCTTAAGGCTACTTTTGTTTTAGAAACTGCATTTAGGCGGGCCTCCTAGAGTTGATTCAGTAGCAGAATGCTTTTGGAAATATTTATTTATTTATTTATTTATTTATATCTTCTATTTGTATACCGCCCTTTACCCGAGGGTCTCTGGGCGGTTTACAGGTATATGGCCTAAGTGCCTAATTAGTTCCTATCCTAGGGCCATAATGCAACTGGGGGAGGGGCTACCTAGCGACACCCGAGCGGCGCGGTCCTGTTGTATTCCACGGGCAGGCTTCCGTTGTTTCTTCCTGGCGCCTTAGGACAGGTTGACGACATCTCCTGGCAGGCTCCTGATTGACTCCTCCGGCGCACGGCGGCTCCCGATTGCAGTTCCGGCCTTTGTCCCTTAGGCTCCGCCGTGCTGCATCGTCACGCTGTCGTGTTGCCGTCCCGCCGCCGTAGCTCCGCCTCCATCTGGTCTCCGCCGCCACCTTTAGGTGGTTCTTAAACAGACCCAGAAAAAAGAGGCTGTGACTGCTGTCACTCATCTTTCTGTGAGCTGTGCTCATTTATTTATCTATGTGTACTCCACTTTTCTCCCCAACAGGGACCCAAAGTGGCTGGTGACATTGTTCTCCCCTCCTCCATTTTATCCTCATAACTACCCTGTGAGGTAGATTAGGCAGAGACAGAGTCACCGACCCAAGGTCACCCAGCAAGTTTCCATGGCAGAGTGGGGATCTGAACTCTGTTTCCCAAAATCCTAATTTGATACTCTAACCACTGTACAATCAGGGCTACCAGGTCTCCTGCTCTGGCAGAAGACTTCCTGCCCAGCAGCCCTGGTCCCCTTCAGGAAGAAAAATCAGGAAGGATTGGTGTTGCTGTGATACTATGATGTCAGTTCTGCCATGAGCCCGGTTTTACCATAGAGTTTCAAGATATCCTAGAGCATCACCCTGATGTGATCACATAACTTCTGGTCTCATGCCGGAAGTGACATCTTGGTGTTGAAGCAATACCTTCCAACATATCTCTACTCCCCAAAATGCTTCCACTGGCTACCAGCACAGGGTTTCCAGCCCTATATACCATTGCTGGCTGTTATGGAGCAGCAGTAACAAGGATGGGTTAGATTGAACAAAAGGTGTCTGGAAGGCATTCTTCTTCTGCCCCAGATATATTTACTACTACCGCTAGCTCATACTTCTTCTCAACGTACTAGTTTTACACAGATTACTAAATCTATCACAGATGCACAAAATTTCACAGCTAAAAGAGTGATAAGTTTTATTAGAAGACTTATGCCCCCATATGATCTATATTTTGGAACAAAGGAAGAATTCAAAGCTTTCTAGGCTCAGAAAAATGACTACATTCAAAGGTCACGTGATACAGGGTGTCTACAATACTTGCACCACAATCGCCTATGGTATCTTAAGATACGTCTAGATGGTAGGGCATTAAGGCATGCCAACATAAAGGCATGCTGATAGCAAGGAACAAAAGCAAAAAGTGGAGATTCCACAGTATGGAAAAACTAACAAAAGACCAGAAACCCGTGAATATAATAATGATGAATTTATTAAAAATAACTTGTAAATTTTTATCAAATGTTCCAATCTGAATTAAGAATATTATACAAAATATATCTGGTGTCAGTTCAATATGGAAAACACGTCCAAGTTCCAAAAAAATTCCTATCTGAGTCAGTCCTTCTCAGTAAAGCACCAAGGTCTGATGTCGATGGAGACAAGGTGATCCTATTAAAATCTATCATGCCCTTTGAACTGTTTTTCAATGTATTGGGCTGCACCTGTTGTACTAGCAGAGTTACACATTTTTACATGTGATGGTTTGGTCTATCAATTGGAAATGTTACATATAAGAGGTTCCTTTAAGGTTTTTTGTATGAGTACAGTCCACCTGGCAGTAATTAGATGATGGTAAATCATTGATGATATTTTAAACCAGTGATTTTTGCCTTAGTGTTCCCTTTACTCTTGGGTAGCCCCTTAGCAAGGGCAACCCACTTCTAACCTGACCCAGAGACCCACAAAACTCAGGCCAAGGAAGGCACTCCTAGTTCTGAAACACAGCTCTGAAAAACAGGTCTCCATTTTCAGATGACAGGCAACCTCAGAGCAAGCCTCCAGTCTTCCCCCTCCACCCAGCAGAGATTATGCTTATGGAATGATAATGAGTTCTAGGAGGTAAAGTATCTACATTTCTAAAGTCTATTCAAAAGCCGCTTGGCAAATAACTCTGTCTCCAGTAATTCTTTGTGCTGAATACTTGTCTTTCCTGCTCTGTCCCTCAGGATACTGGGATAAACCAATCAATCATTCAAATGTTTAGCCTATCTTTTGTCTATACTTGAGAGCCTTTTCAAAATACCCTGGCCAGTACCATTAGTGGTCAGATAATCCATTTAACTAGCCACCCAACACCTGGCTTCTATTGCTAAATCCAGACCCTGCCTCTCTGGAAGCTCATTGGTCACATCTAGGCCTTGCCCATCCTGATGTCACACACCCCTGGGACTCATCATTGGTCCAGGAAATCTATTGTTCTCACCTGAGACCAGCCCCCAGGACCGCCCATTGGTCTGCATTGTTTTCCAATGGGTATATCCCAGCGTACACATAGCCTCAGACCGTGTGTTTTCTGCCATGATGCCACCTGGCAGGCCACCCCTTGAACCCTCTGGGTCTTGGGTCACAACCCTTCTTCATGGACCTCTGCTGCACATCTGGACAGGTAGTATCACCCCATATCCCCTCCATTAGCCATCAATCACCTCTGCTTCCTTAGTTCTGTATTGTGTGTGTGAATGCTTGAGAATCTTTAGTAAAGGAATCATTTTATATTGAAACCAGCCTCCGCGCCTATTTCTGGTGTTTTTGGAAGTAGTGGGACCCCTGTATATAAAGGTGTTTGTTCCCTTATTGCCTATTGCTATTTTATAATATCTCATATTCCCCAATATTGATAATGACTCAGAGCAATCAGGCTAACATTAGAACACAGAGTTCTTTGAAAATTTTGGAGCTGTTTTATCAGACCAAACCAGGAGGCAGGAAGATTAAATGCAACATGGGTGAGTTTCCTAATGAGTGTATGCATTTTATGGTTTATATATTTGTATACTGGTGGCCTGTGTTTATTTTGTTGTAGATTAATTATGTTTGGTTGCAGTATGTGTTCCTGAAGTATCGCCTTGTCTCCATCAACATTGGACCTTTTTGCTTCACTGAGAAGGACTGTCTCAGATAGGAGATTTGTTGGGACGTGGAGGTGTTTTCAATATTGAACTGACACCAGAGATATTTGTATAATATTCTTCATTCAAATATAGTGAGAAACAGTCAAATATGAGCAGTAATCAGGGAGCTCTCCAGGTGGAAGAATACCAACAAATTGAGTGGAACAAATACGTCATGCTCTACAGATTGTACTGTTATAATCATACTTAAATAGATGTTTCTTAATCATTCTTATGGCTTCCTGTCTGGTAACTGAAAAAAAAAGAATCCAAGGAAAGAGTAAAGAACTGTAGTAATCACTCAACAACTGTAGTCAGGGCTTTTTTTGTAGAAAAAGCCCAGCAGGAACGTATTAGCATAACAAGCCACACCCAACAGCAGAAACTCATTAGCATTAGGCCACACCCCTGACAGTGTAGCTCATTAGCATATTAGGCAACTCCCCATGCCTTCCCTTGGCTTGCCCAAACACCTCATGACTGTGGGGCACTCGGGCAAGCCGGCCCTTGAACAGGCCAGGGAAGGTACCAGGAGGCATTTAAATACCACCCCGATCCTTCCAGGGCCCCCCCTGGCTAGGCCACCTCGGAGTCTCCGGGGGGATCACTCTCCAGGCCTTCCCTCTGTAGCCAGGCATGTTTTGGCTGTAGTGGGCATGGCCAACTCTGAAGCCAGCTGGAACTCCGTTCTTGTGTATTCCTGCCCCCAAATAGTCCTGACTGTAGTCATTGCCCAGTGAGAAACATAAGAGGCCTCTCTGACTAAGCCAAGGTATCCCTCTTGGATGTCAGAGCATATAATTTAACTGTAAGGGGGAAAGCCTTCAACCAGGCCTGAGCTTCAAGAGATGGTTGTCCTAATTCAGCTCGGAGGGCTACCCTGGCTACACAATTTGGAATTCCACAGATGGAATATATATTTGACTTTCTTCTTCCTCATGCTGCCTGTATGTGCTCCAATGAGGCAGTTGTTGGGGTATGGGGAGAATCAGTATTTACATTTTTCAGCCAGCTTAGGATGCTTTAGGGTTGCCAGGCACAGTCTGGTAACCAATGAGAGGAATAGGGTGCATGGGGGGCACACTTGATGATGGTGTGACCACTTCTGTGGAAAACCCGGAAGTAATGTCATGACTCTCTTGGAATCACCAGAAACTCTGGTAAAACCAGAGAGTTTCTGGTGATTCCTACAAAAGATTCTCTCAACAGTGATTTTTAAAGATTGCCAGCTGCAACAGTGGAGGTGGAAAATGGGAGCTGGGATAAGTATTGGCAGTCTTCGGAAAATAATACCCCTATTTATGTTGTTGTGTTGTTCATAACCAAACTAGGTGTTACTTGAATTTAGATGGCAACAGGTTCTTTCACAGAGCAAACCCATCAGAATATACAGCATGTGCCTAGTTAGTACGTAGTGCAAATAATGAATTGATTCATCTTCTGCAGCGTTATTATCTCAAAGTCAGAAAATTAAAATGCAGGGGAAGAGTAGCAGAGCTGCTTTGACAATCAAACTGGCAAGTGATATCCATAGCTAATAATATTTGAAAGAAAACGAAGACGTTTCTCAAAGTAACATTCAGGAATTAAGAATGGGAGCAAACTCATTGTTATGTGTTACAAATGTACGACGTGACATGGAAGCAAGGGGTCTCAGAGTCATGGTAATTGGAAGATGCAGAGAGCCTGACCTTGTGCAGTGGCAGGAAAAGTAATCAATAAACATCTCATGTATAAGCTACGCATTGGCAGTAAAACCTGAGGAGCACCTTGCTGTGGAACTCAAGTTGCTGACTAATTGTTTCTGTCTCTTTTGACATTTCCTGCAAACCTGCATTAATAAGATGATCTGAAAAACATGTACCTACACTAGTCAGCATTAGAGAACGCTTGGTATGACAGCCCCTGTTTTGAAAGAGCAGAAAAAGCCTTTAGCAGGTGGATGCTTGTTTTGTCATTTCTGTACAATATGATTAGACAAATGCTATTTCTCCAAACAGGACTTGGTGCCAGTGAATGAACTCGTGTGTGTCACTCAGAACAATGCGGTTCCAAGCTGAGCAAAATAAATGAGTCTCAGAGAGGGCAGAAATATGCTGCCTGAGAAGGACTGTGAGTGTATTCTATGTGTTGCTACTTGCCACGTAAGTGTGGGATCTGAGAAATCAATCCAGTTAGGTTACATCATGTCCTCTGTAGTGTTGGGCCTGTTGTAGTTGTTTTACACATCAACAATTAACAGTTGACATTCACTCTAACAAACACAATCACCAGACCTAATAGCACCAGCTGTACCATCTAAGGTTCATTCACTTATTCGTCTTCTAAAGTTATGTACGGTTTCTGTAAGGGAAGATCTTGTCTCACTAACCTATTAGTGTTCTTTGAGGGGGTGAACAAACATGTGGACAAGGGGGATCCAATAGATATTGTTTACCTTGACTTCCAGAAAGCTTTTGATAAAGTTCCTCATCAAAGGCTCCTAAGTAAGCTCAAAAATAATGGGATAGAAGGACAAGTCC
>NW_015163641.1:439426-446866 GCF_001447785.1 Gekko japonicus | reverse complement strand
AGACTGATCAAGAGAGAGATCTTGGAGTTATAGTAGATAACTCACTGAAAATGTCGAGACAGTGTGTGACTGCAATACAGAAGGCCAATGCTATGCTTGGGATTATTAAGAAGGGTATTGAAAACAGATCAGCCAGTATCATAATGCCCCTATATAAATCAATGGTGCGACCTCATTTGGAATACTGTGTGCAGTTCTGGTCACCACACCTTAAAAAGGATATTATAGCTTTGGAAAAAGTGCAGAAGAGCGCAACTCGAATGATAAAAGGGTTGGAACACTTTCCCTATGAGGAAAGGTTAAAGCACTTAGGACTCTTTAGCTTGGAGAAATGACGACTGAGGGGTGACATGATCGAGGTTTATAAGATTATGCATGGAAAAGAGCATGTAGAGAAAGAGGTACTTTTCTCCCTTTCTCACAATACAAGAACTCGTGGGCACTCCATGAAACTGCTGAGCGGTCGGGTTAGAACGGATAAAAGGAAGTACTTCTTCACCCAAAGAGTGATTAACACATGGAATTCACTGCCACAGGAAGTGGTGGGTGCTACAAGCATGGACGGCTTCAAAAGGGAATTAGATAAGCATATGGAGCAGAGGTCCATCAGTGGCTATTAGCCACAAGGTATAGCTAGGGGCTCTGGGGCAAGTGATGCTCTGTCTTCTTGGTGCTTGGGGGGGGGGTCAACAGTGGGAGGGCTTCTAATGTCCTGGCCCCACTGGTGGACCTCCTGATGGCACTGGTATTTCTGGCCACTGTGTGACACAGAGTGTTGGACGGGATGGGCCTTTGGCCTGATCCAACATTGACGTCTTTTATGTTCTTATGCCATCAAGGCTGAAGTCACATACACTAAATAATCCACTTTCAGTCCACTTTCAGTGCACATTCCAACTGGATTTTACCTTGTGAACTGGCAAAATCCAGTTGGAAAGTGCATTGAAAGTGGATTGAAAGTGGATTATTTAGTGTGTGTGATCACAGCCCAAGTGTCGGCAATGCCCTTCTGTTCTTTACATTGGACAAACAGGTCAATCCTTACACCAAAGAATAAATTGACATAAATCTGACATTAAAAATCACAAAACTCAAAAACTAGTAGGGGAAAATTTTAATCTCCTAGGACATTCCATTACTGACATAAGAATGGTAGTCCTCAAATAGAAAAACTTCCAGGAGAGATCACAACATGAGATTGCTGAACATGAGTTCATTCACAAACTCAGAACAATGGACCCCCAGGGCTGAAAAGGAATGTAGGATTCTTATCTCACTACAGATGCTAGTTTTCTGCCCATAAACATTTCTCCTTTATTCTAATGAAGCTGAATGCATTCTGCATTGTACCTCTGTAGCCTGGCTCCTTTCTTTGCAACAATCCTCTCATTCTAACTGGGATATAAGGGCTCAGGGATCTCCATTCGTGCTTGTATTTGACAAAGAGAGTTTTGACTCTCAAAAGCTTACACCTTTGAAACCTGGTTGGCTTTTAAGGTGCTACTACTGGACTCAGATATGTCCCTTTAATAGAGGCTTAATGTGTGGGAATGGGCTACTGAAGCCTTTCAAGGCATGGAGATAGATAGCATTACCTGGTAAATACCACCCAATTAAACTGCTTTTCAAGGGAGGGGACTTTGTTTTCCTCCAGGCTGCTGGCAACCCTACTGGCATGAGTCTTCCCTATTGTTGCTAGGAAGGAAAATTACCTAGGAGGGCTCTATTGGTCTTAAATGCTGCTATGGACCCATCTAAAGCAACATTAAAGCTACTTCACAATGAAATATGCTGTTAATTGGTCGATGCAGTATTGTCCAGTGTGGCTCGCTCTCAAAGAGAGTGGTTTTACAGAGTCTCTGGCAGAGATCTTTCCCAGCACCCGATACCTGAGATCTCTTTGGTAAAGATGCCAAAGATTGAATCTGGAATATCAAAGAATGTGCTCTACCATACAGCTGTGGCTATTCTGTAGCAAGATGACCTGATACATTTCCCTGCCTCCCTCACCAGTTTGGGAACAAGAAGGCTATAGAAAGTGAGCCTGCAAATGAATATGCATTAATTAATTAATTAATTGTTTTATTTTATAGCCCACATTCTTTGCTGATAACAAAAGGCAGAGGACAGAGCAAAAACAATGCAGTCATACAGCATAACACATCCTATGAATAATGCAATAATACTAGGAGTGCAGAATTAGAAACCAATGTGAACAATGCAGATTGCAGAAGGGAAAAAAACACAGTGCAATAACATAGTGTAAGACATCCAATGTTATCGGACTAGATTACAATCTATTTTATACCATGGGTGCAACAAAGCCAGCAATTTATTTATTTATTTTTCTCCCCAATGGGGACTGATAGTGGCTTACTTTGTTCCCTTCTTCTTTATTTTATCCTCACAACAACCCTGTGAGGTAGTTAGTTTAGGAAAATGTGATTGGATCAAGGTTACCAGCAAGCTTCCATGGCACAAGTGTATATTCGAACATGTGTCTCCCAGATACTAGTCTGACACTCTTCACTACTATTCCATACTGTTAATTCTTCCCAGGGTCACAGAGAGAGGTCTGTCACATCACTAACAACCTGATACTATTAAGTGGAGAATGAACCTTGGGCTTCCTTCATGCAAACCAGATGGTCTACCACTGGGCCATGACCCAGGGATAGGGGTTGTGGGCCAGGAAGGTCCCAATGTGCTTCTATTAGAACTATCTGAATTACAGTGCAGTAATGATTTATGGATTGGAGTTGAATGGGGTGGGTGGAGAATTTTAAGTTATTTGGAAAACAAATTCTTTTCCAAGTCAGGGTGAGGAACTTTGCCATCAGCAGAAGGCACACTACTCTGCTGCAAGATTCTCTTTTTTTCCTGTGCTGCTTCCTTAACAGTTACAAGTGTTCTTCAATCCAAGTAGAAATTCTCAGCACTTCTCATTTTAGTAGCGCATAGGGAGCTCATTTTCTACAAGCATCAAAAGCTCTCTGGATAGTTGTCTCTTAAACAAATGTGACCTACATTTTATGAAACTATGTTACTCTCTCTGTTTCTCATTTAGCGTTTTCTTTCTTCTCTAATTTTCTCCCCAAGCTCAAAAACCTCTGTAACTTGATCCTGTTTAGGTTGTAGGGGATCAATCTCCACACTGGCTTCCATTAGAAGCATGCTAGACTCTTCAACAACACTAGGCGCTTTCACACACTAAATAATGGACCTTCAATCCACTTTCAATGCACTTTGCAACTGGATGTTACTGTGAAATGGCAAAATCCACTTGCAAACATTCACTGGAGTGGATTGCAACTGCATTATGGCATGTCTGAAAGTGCCAAATATTGATCCAGGTGGTCAGCTGTGTTGGTCTTAAGCAATAGAACAAATTTAGAGTCCAGTGGCACTTCGTTGGTCTTAAAAGTGCCAAATATTGTTTGGTATAAATAAAGCACAGGAAAACATACTATCTAGGTTAGGCCCCTCCTCTATAGGACACAATTATTTTCAATAATAATCATGAAATAAAATGAATAATAATGGCCAGAAAATAGATCCAGGTGAGTAGGCATGTTGGTCTGAAGCAGTAGGACAAAGTTTGGTCTTAAAGGTGCTGTTGGACCCAAACTTTGTTTCAATAGCCAGAAAAGAAATGCAAACAGTGAAAAATTTCTTATATTTAACTTTGTATATATAATAATAAAAAACATAAAAATACCATTCAAATTCCAATACATTATTTCATCCTTAGAACCAGCATGGTTTAGTGCTTAAAGCTTTGGACTAGGATCTGAGTAGTCCAGGTTCGAATCCCCACTCATGCCATGGAAGCTTCCTGGGTGACCTTGGGCCAGTCACACTATTCTCTGCCTAGCCCTGACCTGGATAGCCCCTGGACAGCCTGATCTCATGAGATCTCAGAAGCTAAGCAGGGCCGACATGGAGACAGGCAATGGCAAACCATTTCCAAATCTCTCTTGTCTTGAAAATCCTACAGGGTCACCATAAGTCAGATGTGACTTAACAACAACAAAAAAAATCCATCACACCACTTGTGTTCTCAGCAGACACTTGGGAGGGCTTCTATTCTCCATTTTGAATTTATTTATTTATATCTTCGGCTTATATACCGCCCTGACCCCGAAGGGTCTCTGGGTGGTTTACATAGTGGTTCTAATCAACCAATTAACCTGACTAGGGCCACGTTGTCTACAGGGTGGTGACAGCCTACCAGCAACCCAAGAGTTGACCATCCCAAGCATTTACAAGGCATTTTTGAGAGGTAGGAGTCTACTTTTGTACTTATTTTTAACTAACACTAGCCAAAGCAACACAAAATAGTGATTGCAAACGTCACCAGACCGGATGTTAAGAAACACACATCCACCAAAGAAGGTGCCCCCATTTCCATTGTTTCCAAAGGACTAAAGTCAAACCAGGGAATCTCTGCAGTAGAAATTGAATGTGGGGGTGGAGGTGGAAGCCCAGCAGTACCAGTGCAATGTACAGTGTCTAGCAAACCCAGTGTCATTGTGGCAATGCCAGCTAATGTCAAGTACACAATCACAGTCCAAACAGGAGGGTGGGTTGCAAGCCCTGCAGAACCAATGCAATGTACAGTTCCCAGCAAACCCAATGCCTTCTGTTCATAATATTAATAAATGTTTGCTACTATACTACTCTTAAATACATTCTGTTACTAAGCAGGATAGTGATGAGAAGGTCTTGAGACCAAGAAGTGAAAAATAGGGGGGGGGGACATGGAAAAATTAGCTGAAGGGAGACATAAATGAATGAGAAATGTGTGGAAAGCAGGGAGAGAAATTAAGAGTGGCAAAGGTTGTTGTGACTAGTCTAGTTCACCTTGCAGGGTTGTTGGGAGGATAAAATGGAAGAGAGAAGAATAATGTATGCTGCTTTTGGTCACCTTGGGAAGAAAGGTGAGATATACATTATCATTTGCAAGCTGCCTTGAGCCAAGAAGAAAGCTAAGAGATAAATATTTTAATAAATAAAATAGGAAATAAGTAATAAATGCAGGTTTCATGACTCTCAGCATAGCATTGTTTTGGTGGTCAAAGGTAACAAGCTGGTTGTATCTGTTCCACTGTTAGGGCCACTAACTTAGATGACTTCTTTAAAGGAAAAATGCATCCAGGATAGATCTACCAATGTCTATTAGCCAAGGTGAGTCCGATGGAACCTCCATACACTGAAACAATATACCTCTGTTGGAATACCAAATACTGCAAAGAAAGTCTAGGGACAGGTCACTGCATCCCCACTTTGCTTCTCGATGCCTGAATGGCCACTGCTAGCAGCAGAATGCTGGATTAGATGGATCTTGGTTTTCAGAACCAGCAAGTTACCATCAATTCACAGCTGACATGGCAACCCCACAGGGTTTTCAAGGCAAGAGACTAACAGGGGTGGCTTGTCATTGCCTGCCTTTGCATCATGACCCTGGTATTCCTTGGAGGTCTCCCATCCAAATACTGGCCAGGGCCAACCTGCTCACCTTCTGGGATCTGATGAGATCAGACCATTCTGGACTATCCAGGTCATGGCAGGGGGTTCCAGTAGAGTTGCTGATAAAGCAGAATGTTCAAGAAAGTCTTTATTGGCTAAGTTTTCAGAGCTAACGCTCCTAATAAAAATGAGCACTGAAAGTCAGTGGCAGAGAAAGTATAGTCTTTATTCATATAGTAATAATTCTGGGAATAGTTTGAGCTGTGAATAAACCATTCACTCAGGCACTGTTTTAATATTCCCGTACTGGTACAGTGCTGTTCTCTCAATGACTGTACCTCCGTTTCAGGTGACATTCACTTCTTTAAAAAATGCCTTCTGTGTTATAAATTCCTCTGCAGCTTACACACCAGAGGGAAGGAAATAAAAAGGATCAGAGAATTCCCTGTAATAGCTAGCTAGAAGCACAGCCTCACCAATAAAATACCAAGTTCTCTTCTGGCCTGCCAGTGCATTCCTCGCAGTAAGACGCTGCCCTGTTTCCATCTGTACAATCTAGTCTTTGACTCCAAACCCTTTGCCCATCACAGAGGAGTGGTCCTGTCCCATTTTCTCACCATGCAGAATATAAGCATTCTGAATGTACTTTGAGTTATGGTGCTCAAGGAGATCAACACTTATCTTGAAAATCATCTTTAAAAAAAAAAAAAAACATTTTGTATTGCTTTTCTAAAACTACAATACTACAGGGTTGGGGGATGGGAACAGCCTAAAACTAGAGTACCAAGGATCATTATTACAAAAGTTTGAAGTTGTTGATACATCTCTTTTGTCAAAATAGTAAAGCGTGAAAGATAATACTGTAAAAATATCAAATTGAAAAGCAAACAATCACAAACTTATTTGGCTGTAATTGTATATCTTAGTTGACAATAAACACTATAGTGTAAATATCATTAGTTTGGAGTTATGCATTAAGAATAAACATCAGGCTATTGAAATTAAGCTATTTTGCTTTTTCCTCTCCTCCTGTCAAGGTCCAAATTAGTTTTTAAATGCTTTGAAGGGGGGTGACCAAAATGACTTTAAAATTTTTTTTAACAATCTTTTTATTGGTTTTTAAAACAAACAAACAAACAAAAATACCATTGCTTCTTACAACAAAGAGTTTCAGCAAGCAGAAGTAGCCTAGTGATGTGTTCTCATATCATATCTATCTCTCTAACCATAATTCAACCTATATTTTTCCTAATTCATGAACCAGACTGTCTACCAACCCCTAATATAAGTATTCTCCTACTTGCAATACCACTTTCTTCTCTTTAATTCAAAATCAACACAGACAGCCTGCAGATCTTTCATCTATTTACTCAGCATAGATTTCCCTTTTTGCCTGATCCCTTTTACATCCTGTACCAATTGGAGTTTCCAAACCCTTTTCAAGGGCAGTCCTATGTACAGAGCATTGCAGTAATCTAATCTAGATGTAACCAGGGCCTGCATCACATTGGCCAGATATTTTCTGTCCATGAAAGGCCAAGCTGGCTAACCATTCAAAGCTGGTAAAAGGCACTCTTGGCCACAGCTCCCATCTTCTTATCTAGCAGTAGGCCTAGTTCCAAGAGCCTCGCTAGAATTTAGACCTGTTCCTTCAAGGGGAATGCAACCTTATCCGGAATGGGTGACACCTTAAATCCTGGGTCACACCTTGCAGTCACCAGTAGCAATTTGGTCTTGTCAGGATTAAGCTTCAGTTAAATTCAGTTCAATTGTTGGGGGAACTACTGTGTGACATAAGACTGTGAAAATGCACATGCAGGAAATATTGTTGATAATATGGAATTCAGCTGGCACCAAAAAGTAAGACTTTAAAAAATGCAGTGTTTCCTTATAATTGCAGGCTGACTAATTGATTTGTGCACTGCCTAATTATATGTTTTGCTACCAAGCAGTCTTCAGTGACAACAGGCT
>NW_015163641.1:434345-439199 GCF_001447785.1 Gekko japonicus | reverse complement strand
CGGCTTGCCCAAGGTCATCCAGCGAGGTGCAAGTGGAGGTGTGGGGAATCAAACCCGGTTCTCCCGGATTAGAATCCGTGCACTTAACCACTACACCAAACTGGCTCTCACACACCTTCCAACTTCTGAACTTGACTATTTGGTGCAAAAGGAGTTTCTCATTAATCTCAAAATGTCTTCCTACCAGGGCATTTTCTATGACATCATGGGGTGTGTTCAGACGGGGCGTTTCTGCCGGCATAAACACGATTACACACACACACACACTCACCTCCATCTTCCAGATCCCTCCGGTGGACGCCCGCTTACACGCTGCGGGCGTCAGCTTTTTTTTTTTAAAAAAAGCACAGTTTGAGCATGCGCATAGGCAGCCATTCAGAGAATGGCGATTTTTGCGCATGCTCAACCCCCCCATTACATTTAAACTTTAAAGGTAAGGACTTACCTTTAAAGTTTAAAGCCCAACCTGGCCTCCCTGTAGTCCCGGACTCCTCCGGGAAGTTAAACTAAGAGCGGATTTTTTCCCCTTAACAAACGCTCGGGGCAAAGCTTCGCCCAAGTGCATATCGCTTAGTTTTTTTTAAAAAATGACAGGGGAAGCCGGAAGTGTCTCTGCAACGGAGGAGAGCGATCAGACACCGGGGTGCACCGTTTACAACCATTGCACTCAGTTTACCACCACTTGGGACCTAGTGGCAGAGTGCAACGGTGTAAAGGGATTTACAACGGTTAGGGACAGAAGGCAGATGTTCGCCGTGTGAACGCCCATAAGTACACCGGTTGGAACCGGCACCCTAACCGTTGTAAATCCCCCGTCTGAACGCACCCCATGTGTAACTCCCTGTAACTTATTGTAACTCTTATGGGTTTTTCAAAATCCATTCCTTCACTTTGGCAGTTTGAAAGGCTATAAGTATGTGCAAGGAATTTTATTTGATTTTGGCTTGATTTGATTTTTTTTATTCATGAAAATATTTTCAGTTTAGAATACAGTAGTGTCATGTTTTGGGTCACAAATGAATTTGCTAATTATATATATTAGTTTAGACTGGAAATATACTCCCATTTAGACCTCCCTCACCATAGAATGGAATTCTCAGAGATTCTACTCCTCACCCAAGGGAGACACCATCCTGTAGTGCAGCCAGATTGTAGAAAGCCTCTTCATTTTTGTTTTATTTGTTTGTCGTAAGCTCTGGTGGGGTTTTCAAGGCAAGAGACATTCAGAGGTGGTTTGCCATTGCCTGCCTCCACGTCAGGACCCTGGTATTCCTTGGAGGCCTCCCTTCCAAATAGTAACCAGGGCTGACCCTGCTTAGCTTCCAGGATCTGACAATATCAGGCTAGCCTGGACTATCCAGGTCAGCGCCACTCCATTCTAGAGGCAATGAAAGGCGATGAAAGGCACAACACATTTCTGATACTTTCCCCCCTAACATCCATGAAATTGAGTACTGTAGTAGCCATCACCCAGGGGATTCTTGCTACCAAATTTCAGTTCGAAGGGAGAAAGCCTCCCCATTTTACAGACCATTACAATTCTCTCTTGCATGCATCAAGGGGATGGAGGGCTATTTTTAAACACAGTAGTGGGGGACACTAAATACATTAACCTTTACTAGCTTCATTTATTTCAACATTTTTCTTTCAGTGTTTTGGTTGGGCAAGGCCTCTGCAGCAGGAGAAGTAACCGTTGGGTATTCCTTTATATTTTAAGTTTTCAGGAACTGGTAATTTGACCTTATCATATGACCTTAGCTCTAGGACTGTGGTGCCCAATGTGGTGCCATGGGCTCCATGGTGCTTGCCAAGGGCATTTAGAATGTGGGCGGGACCAGGTGGGGCTTCGGAGTGGCAGGGCTTCTGATTGGCTATGGAGATTAAAAGGCATCTTGTCAAACAGAGCTTCTGCCTGAAATGTTGAAGAGTTACTATCAGGGTAACAAGAGGCGGGACCCGCGATACTCGTGAGGGGGAGTATTCCCCACAGCTCTCGGCCTGCAGAAGTGGCAGCAGGTGAGCCCAGCCTTCTCCCTCCCCCTCCCTCCCTCCCCCCAGTGGCGGCAGTGAGGCCAGCCTGCCAACCGTTCTCCTTCCCCCCTCCCTCCCCTTACCTGTCAAGAAGGAGGAAGCCACCACAGGTAAGCCTTCTTCCCCGCCCCTGCCTGACCCTGACTGCGAGGCCCATATGGCTCTGAGCTGCTGGGCCCGCCAAACCTCCCCCGCCCCCCCTGGCAATGGCAGCGAGGCCTGTGTGGCTCCAAGCTGCTGGGCCTGCCAAACCTCCCCAGCCCCCCGCCCCCCACGGCAACGGCAGTAAGGTCTCAGCTCGGCCCACCAAGCCTCCCCAGTGGCGGCAAGGCCTGGCCACCCTGCCAAGCTTTTTCCTCTCTGTGTGGTGGTGGCGGTGACTGAGTGGCTCACAGCTGCCAGCCCACCAAGCTTTCAACCTCCCCCCCAAGTGGCGGTGGTGAGGCAGTTTGCAGAGCATTTCCTGCACATGTGCAGGGAACGCTCTTTTACTTTTGGGGGGATTTAAATATCCCCCCTATGTTTTTTCAACTTTTTAGATTTTTCTGCACACCTGGGGACTGTCCCAAATGTGCAGAAAAATCTCCCTGCCCCCCAGGTGCCCCCAATGTGCAGATTTATATATCTGCACGCAGGGGGCGCCTTCGCTATTAGATATATAGATATGACATGGTTTCCTGACATTTTGTGATTGGCTTTGTTTTCTACCATTTTTGGACTGTGCCCACTTCCCTGTGTAAGAATGCCAAAGGTGCCCACAGACTCATAAATGTTGGGGACGCCTGCTCTAGACAAAGGCATAAAGACTGCTGTACAAGGTGTTATATATGCTGTTCATATTAAAATTGTTTTAAAGTATTCTTCATTCTGTTAGATTATCTGTGAATCTTAGGGTTGCCATCCCCCCCGGTAGGGCCAGGGGATCCCCCAATTTTGGGGGGCCAATTCACCATGGCCCAGCTGGCCAGCGGGGGAAGCCTCATGCCCCAAAAGCCCCCTCCTGGCACCACTGGTGTGATGATGTCCCTTGGGAGTGACAACATCACGTTTCCAACATCAGGAGCGACTCTCTAGGTTTAGGACAAAACTCTATGGTTTTGAGGCCAAAAAAAACATAGAGTTTTGCCCAAAACCTAGAGTGTTACCCCCAGTATTGGAAATGTGATGATGTCACTTCTAGTGACATCACTGAGGCACCTATCTGTTACCCTTTCCCTCTGCTGTTCCCTTTCCATCCCAGGGAAGCAGAAAAGTTTATTTTATTTTATTTGTCATCCAACATTCTCACTGAAATTCAAGGTGGACTACATAATTATAAAACAGTATAATAAAGAGATACAATAAACAGTGCCATAAAACCGGTTTAGATAGAGAACAGAGAAATAAAAGTAGTAAATACATCTAATAAGTGGGATTACGCAATTAAACAATGAAACAAAACTATATAATACATCCAGTGAACAATGCAGTCTGGAGAGGGGTGGAATGGCCTAACAATTTTGCAGACAATATCAATCAATTTTCATTCAGTTTCCTAGACAATAATGGCTTGGATCCTATGAATGAGTTCTGTGTGCACTAGTCACTTCCACAGTCACTTCCTCTAAAATTTCCAGGGGCACAAGATCAATGGTTTTCAATGGGTTCTTGAGCAACCAGAAAGTTCAGAGGAAGAAAACATGCAGTCCAGAGAACAGACTGTCTAGCACCCATGGGGCTTGTTCACAGAATCCAACCCTAAAACTATAACCCTGTTCCCTTTCTAAAAAGTGCCTCCTGCAACAATTGCATTTTGCACACAGAGAGCACTGGGTAATGGAAGCTGAACCCCCCCCCCCAAGTGTTGCAGCAGGCATTCCAGTGCTACCCTCCCCCCGCCCCCAAGCAAACAAACACAGAGGCCAGAACTGTTCCTGGCCTCCCCCCCCCCATCAGTTTGGGTACAAAAGAGGAAATTTCATTCAGATTAGTAAGCATGCAATGAACCCAGTTGGGCCTTAGATGCCTTTCAGCTTAAATTCTTGATTGATTTTCATCAGCTGCTAGTACTTTGTGGGTGTGCTGGCGTAAAGATAAGAGCTAAACACAGCCTCTATCTGGACCACTTGTTTATTTTCTCTGTTTACAGGGTTTAAGTCAACTGTATTTTTGCTACACTGAAATGGCCAGCCTGCTAACTTGCTGGTCTGGTGTTTACGCATTCCATTCAGTCCCAGTAATTTAGGGACTTTAGAGATGATTAAAAACATGCACATGTTTTGCTCTTAGTCCTGCACTCACACTAGTGCTGATCCAGGAACAGTAATACAAGTACTGGATACAAAGAGCAAAACCTTCAAATAATTTTTTTTTTAAAAGCAAGAGGCTCGTGCAGGGAGGGGAGTAGGGGGAAAGTATTTTATGTATAGCTTTGCTTATGTTCACTGTAAGCTATTAAAAATGGGCAAACTTCCCAAATCCAATCCAGAAATAATATGTGATAACCACAAAAGGTTACCACTGTGACCTAGATGGCTCAGGCTAGCTCAGTGTCAGATCTCAGAAGCTAAACAGGGTCAGCCCTGGTTAATATTTGGATGGGAGACCTCCAAGGAAGTTCAGGATTGCTACTCAGAGGCAGGCAATGGCAAACCACCTCTGTTTATCCCTTGTCTTGAAAACCGAATGGGATCACCAATCGCCATAAGTCAGCTGCCTGTGACTTTCTAGCCATTGGCTGGCAACCAGCTTGGGAGGGAGATGGTGAGGGTAGGGGGAATGACATCATGCTGTTCTGGCAAGTAACTGGCACAATGCCAATTTTGCAGCTATTCCCCACCCCAT
>NW_015163641.1:428460-434293 GCF_001447785.1 Gekko japonicus | reverse complement strand
GAAGCCATCTCCCTCCTGGTGGTATTTGGGAAGAAGAAGAAGAGTTGTTGTTAAAGTGGCTGCTGGAGTCGTTGTACTTAGGGACTTTAGGCCCAGGTTGTATTAAATGTAAATAAACCTGTTAAGTTCCTTAACAAGTGGCTGGAATTACTTCCTTGTAAAACTTCCTAAATTTTAATTGTAACACCACTGAGTGGTGCTAGCTGTGCCCAAAGGCCTCTACCCTCTTCTGGGCGATGTACAAAAGCCTTATACCTGCACATATGTGCACCCAGTCTAGGGTTGTCAGCCCCCAGATCTGAATGGGGTTTCCCCCACTTTTGGGGGCTCTAATTCACCCCCAGCCAGTTGGCCAGTGGGTGAAGCCCCACTCCCAAGCCCTGCTTCCAAGCATGACCACCTGCCCAGCCACCCCCTCTTTTTGCAAGCAGGGTGGGGGCCATGGTGCACGGGGATGGAGGAAATCAGCCCCGCACACTTTGGCCCCCATCCCACTCACAAAAAGACCCTTTAAAGGGTCTTTTTGCAAGCCAAGTGTGCAGCCATGACTGCCCCTCTCCCTCCCTCCTACTAGATTTGCCCTCCAGCTGATTGGAGGCCATGTAGTTCCCGCCGATCAGCTTAAGCCCTTTAAATCTGGCAGGAGGGGAGGGAGGGGGTGGCTGGGCAGATGGTCATGCTTGGGGGTGGGGTTTGTGGTGGCCCCACCCACCCATGAACACCCCCCCAATCCCCCCACTGGAGTGAAGATGGAACCTGGCAAGCCTAACCCAGACGATAAATTGGGCCAGTCCAGTTACTCCTCCAGCTCCATTGTGGGACTGATTAGAGGTGAAAGACATGGTTGGGAGAAGCCAATCACGACAGGAAGGTTGTAGGTTTTTGGGAGGAGGGGGGAGCTCCAGTGCATTCAAGGCAGTGGACATCATGGAAGCCATAATTTAATATACTGGGAGTCATGATGAAGGCACAGCACATATGTAAAAGTATCAAAGCCATCTTAGAAGCTTCCTTTTCCTTATCTCAATATTCCAACATCACAAGTTATCAAGAACCACTTATTGGTAATTTTGTGGGGGTGGAATGGGTTTGAAATATTAATTTACAATCTTAATGGTAAATAACTTCTCAGTTACAAACTATTTTACAGCCAGCTTCTGGCTCATGCTTTTTTACTCACAGACTCAAACTCATGTTTCTCACACATCTTTCTCTCTGCTGTCTCTAACTGTCCGCTCTCAACTGTCAACTGTCCCTCAGCGTTCCATCCACTCTCATTGGCTGCACTGTGAGAGAGGCAGAACTCGACCTGTCTGTCACGCCTATCTTTTGCAAATCCTAGAGAAAAAGGCCCTTTCCAGAGGGCTTGGCAAACACAGAAGATTTGGGACAGGGGAGGTGTTGGTGGCAACCACATACAATGGAAGCCAGTAAGCCAAAACATGTGGACTACTTTCTTTCTAATTGAAATAACAAGCTCCTAGTCACCCAAGGAAATGAAAACTAGGTGTTCTGACAACTACAAAGGGTCTTTTAACTCAGCACTCTAGTTTCATCTTGTTTCTGTCTTTAAACTAAAGAGAAAGAGGCCACTGACACTGGAAACACATTCAAGTATATATATTTAAGGAGAGAAAATAGTTACTGTTATATATATTTTCTGTTTAGTCTCACGGATTTCGTTTGGCTGAAATTTTAATTGTACAGTACTTTGGGAACAGAGGCTTTCCAGCATAGGCAAAGCTTTCATCTTTCCTCTATAAATAGCAAAAACAAATCTAATCCACCTATGGAATAAACATGGATTTATATTAAATTATTTGTGAAATTCTTTGATGTTTACCCAGCACATCACTTCAAAAGCTTATCCTTCCTTAATTTCAGTAATTCTTAATTTTATAAATATCCAAAGACCAATGGAGAGCCACTTAATAGTGCTGGTTCTTCTCAGGAAGCTTTCCCATTTTTTGCTTCATATGTTTTAGAGTTGGTAACAGTAGAAAAGGCACTGGAGTTATATGTGCACAAAGGTCATGCTGAAATCAAAACAATCTCTGTAACCTGCAAATATTTTTAACCACTTTAGCCATGCCCCTATTTATACACTCTCTTACAATGTGAGTCAACTGGCTTCCCATGGGATGAATCTAGCCTTCTTACATGAGCTGTCTGATTTCCTTGAGTTTTTCAAAACAGCTAAAGGGGAGGTTTAGATAGAGGCCTAACTGAAATGATCAAGAGAGGGATCCTTTCCTTGGAAGGCAAAACCTGGGGCCTGGTCTACCAATGCAACAGAATGAAGTCATAGAATCCCAGGGGTACAAGAAGTGGTTGCTTGCTACATATAAATTAATGCATTCTCAAATAATTACATCTAACTTAAAACAAAGAGGCATCTTTCTCAATGTTGCAGAGTTCAGCCCACTCAGGACAAAATAGTCATGGGGAAGTTCTGTTGACAGTGGTCAGACAACAACTCCAAGGCCTCTCTAGCATCAGGCTAAGGATTAGAATGGATATTTAAAAGGCTTCATTTGGTGTTACCTCAGAAGCCTGTGGGTTGCTGCAGCACTTTTCTTCTTGCAGCATATACCCTTCTCCAATAATTTTTGAAGTCTAATATCATATTGGAAGAGTCACAGTACAATTCCTTTTCATGAACATGTCTGTTACCCCAGGAGGAACTTGTGCAATTCTGAAATAATGTACTGGCTTGCAGGCTCCGAGTATCAGGTGCCAGAAGTCAGGTAAAGCAGGGTGGTTCAGTCCAAGGTCAGGTGTCCAGAAGACAAGTGAGGCAGAGTTATTCAGTCCAAAGTCAGGGGTCTAGAAGTCAGGCAAAGCAGAGGCAGTGACTTAGCATCTTATTGTACATGCTGCATCCACACCTAACAGCCTCTCTTGGCTGGTTTTTATAGACCCATGCCTAAGGGTTATGCTTACAGCCAGCAGCTCAAAAGCAACTACTCATATTTGTTATCAGCAAGCAGCTGGTGTCACTTTGCCATCTTGTCTGTAGCTCTGTTCTCAGCCCCCATCTGCAGCGCTCTAAGAGTGTGGGTGATGCTGGTGAGCTGGGAATGGCCAGCTGAGGTTCACCTTTTGAATCAGGGTGGAGGGTGTTGGTGGCTCTGCACCAGCTGCTAGCTGTGAATCCTGGCAAGCCTGCTGCTCATTTTCCTGCTTGTCAGCTTCTCCTGTTAAATCAAGGTTGGCTACATGAGCCTCCTGTTCTCCTGAGAAGTTTTCTTCTCCTGAGGACTTTTGGCTATTGCTAAGCCCTGACTAAGCCACGACACATAAGAATTAGATACAACATTACCAAAGAAGTGTGGGCACACCAGGGCTGGACCAAGCCATCCCCCAAACCCTCCTTCTATACTGCACTGGTGATGTTCAGTTAGGGTTGCCAAGGGCACACCAGGGCTGGACCAAGCCATCCCCAAAACCCTCCTTCTATACTGCACTAGTGATGTTCAGTATGGGCTTTGCAGTTAGGGTTGCCAAGTGAATTAACTCACCGGCGGGGGAGCCTCGCTGCGCTCCGGGAGCTTTGTCTCATTGTGCGCGCGTGCCACCAGCATGTCACCGGAAGTGACACGCGACGTTGATCACGTTGAGGCCGTGGCCCCGATCGTTGGAGGGAAAACCATAGAGTTTTCCCTCTGACAATTGGGGCCACACCCCCAACGTGATCGACGTGGTTGTGCCACCTCCAGTGACGCAGCCACGCTGCGCTTCGGGGGGCGGAGTTCTCCAAAGCGGGGGTTTACCCACCCCTGCCCCCACTTGGCAGCCCTATGTTCAGTATGGGCTTCAGAGAAATCAGCTCTGCATCAGCTTCTTTACCCTGAGAAGAAGTAGAGTTGCCAGCCCACCCCCCCCCACTGATTAGCTGGCTGGTGGGGGGGAACTTACCTGGAGAAAGAGACAGACCTAGGCTATGTTTTCGACATTGCACAGGAAGTGACATCATCACAGCAGCAACATTCAAGTGACACTCTGGTATTTGGGCAAAAAAAAATCTATGGTAGAAGCCATTTTTACAATAGAGTTTTTGCCCAAATACCAGAGTGTCACAGCAATGTCAGAGCATGATAATGTCACTTCCTGTGAGAACCTAGTGACATGCCCTGGGCCTTCCTCTTTTTCCTGGTAAACACCTCCCCCCATCCCCTGCCAGGTGCCAGGAGGGACCTGGCAACCCTTGGAAGAAGTCACACCACACCCTGACTGAAGGGGCCCTTATGAGATTAAATATATGTTCAATAATAAGGAGTTAATCCTTACATCTGATTACCGTTCATTTTATGAAGTTTCATCACCTCAGCCTCAGTTAGCATCAGGAGATAAAAACACATTTTCCGAGAAAAGAGATGGTTAACATTCAGAGGTTCCTTAGCAAAACAGTTCTTGTCAACCCACTCATTTTTATTGCCAAGGTGTTTATAATCCTTGGCCTTTCTAGTGCTCATATTTATTTAGGAAACAAAACAAAACTTTTACAAAGCTTAGAGGAAAAGAGTCCCCCTACATACCCATTAAGTAAGGACAAAGACCTAATTAATCCATTCTCTCTGGTAGTTCAGTTATATATATTATTCTTTTTTAAAAACAAAAACAAAAAACCCTAAGATCTTAACTTGTATGGGCTGTGAGAGAGTGTACGTTTGCTATGTTAAGGATGCCAAACACTACAGTTTAAGTACAAAAAGTACAATTGTGAAAGTTAAAGGGCGAGGCTTCTGAAACGAAACCATTACATTTGCTGGCTCCCTGACTGAGGTCTCAAGTATAGCAAAATAAATAATTTCTTTGACTTTTCTAATCCCTCAGCTTTCTGTGTAGTTGGAAGAGGAGAAGTGAATGGTATAAGGAATGTTATATCACCCGTTGTCTATGATAGAACTGTTTGGGTCAGACCTTTGCAGCATAGGAAACCAGAGCCATTGCTGTATAAATTTGACTGATTTTCATGGCCCGTGGCAAAGTTTGAAGTGTTTTGGCAGGGAGAAAATAGAAATGCATCTCCGCAGAAAGAAGCTGAGTTGATGGTATCCAGATGTATTTATTTATTTTGTCTTTTCCTTAGTCTTTTTTTCCCCAGAAGCTCAGGGCAGCATACACTGCTGGTGCCCACACTGCCCTTACAACATCTTTGTGAGGTAGGTTAGGCTGAGAAAGAGTTCAAGACCCACATACAGGGTTGCCAGGTTTGTCCTGGCAACTGGCGGGGAATGGGGGGGGGACTTATCAGGAGAAAGAGAAAGGCCCAGTGACCTCATCATACCAGCAGCTTCCAGGCGATGCTCTGGTATATTGGCGAAAACTCTATGGTAAAACTGGCTGCTTCCATAGAGGTTTTGCCCAAATAGCAGAGCATCACCCAGAAGTCATTGGCATGATGTCACTTCCTGTGCAATGCCAGCAACTTGGCCCAGGCCTTCCTCTTTCTACTAGTGTATCCCCCGCCAGCCAGCTGATTGGTGGCTGGAGGGCAGGGCCTGGTGGTGGGGGATCCCTGCCTCGACTAGAGGGCCTGGCAACCCTACACACATATGAGGTATGGCAGGCAGAACGGGGATTTGAACCCACATCTTTCCTGTCTAGTCCTACACTACACTCTCAGGTTTAAATAAAACCCCCTCATATGCAAATAAATAACTAGCAAAGCCCTGCTACCGTACTTAGTGGACACAGTCTAGATCTCACATATTCCAGGGGCTTGCCCTTCAACGACTGGCCTCTTTTCTCCAGGGTCGGGGTGGCGATAGGGGATCAGCGGTCCTGGAGGTGGCCCCTCGAATGTGGGGTACCTCAGGGGGCAGTGCTA
>NW_015163641.1:362542-427875 GCF_001447785.1 Gekko japonicus | reverse complement strand
AGGGCACTACGGTCGGGGAGCCAAAATCTCCTGGATGTTCCAAGCCCCAAGACCATCAAACTTGCGATGACCAGGGCTAGGGCGTTTTCGGTGACAGCTCCTATATAGTGGAATGAGCTCCCAGAGGAGATCCGGGCCCTGCGGGACCTAGTACAGTTCCACAGGGCCTGTAAGATGGAGCTCTGCCACCAGGCTTTCGAGTAGGAGCCGCCGCCACCACTGTTCCATCAACGCCCTATAATCTCCGCACACTACCACTGCTGGTGCGGGTACCATCGGAGGGAGCGGGACGTTCCTAGGAGACGACAGGGCAGTGGGGATATGCACTGCTGTTGTTGTGTAGCTATACCATCAAGAACACCATCTTGGTTTTACGATTTGGAAGGGAGTAGGGGAGCACCGAAAATGTCTTTTTATGAATCCTATTTAAGTGTTTGTATTTTTAGTATTTTATACTGTTTTATTGTTATAATCTGGCGTTATGCCTCTGTTAGCCACCCTGAGCCTTCGGGGAGGGCGGGATATAAATCCAAAGAAATAAAAATAAATAAATATTTGCACAAATACTCTTTGGTTAATCTGGATTAATACAGACTTTTGAAGATCAATAGTGGTTTGGTGAGTACAAATTGAAGTTTGGCACACCATGTTAGAGCTTCGTTCCATATATATATGGTGGTGGAAAGTGCCTTCAAGCTGTAGCCAATTTATGGTGACCCCATAGGGTTTTCAGGGCAAGAGACATTCAGAGGTGGTTTGCCATTGCTTGCCTGTGTATGTTTAAATGTACTTATATAATAGAAAATATATTAAAAACCCTGCATATCCCTCCAGGACACACAACTTTCTTTTCTACTGAGGCTCAGGGGGATTCCCACAGTTTTGAAGAATTGCTTTAGTCCAGATGAAAACATCTGTATTCCATAACTATTGTATTCAACATAGACTCCAGCTGTGAGATGTTTGTCCATTCTGCCAATTGTATGAACGTAATAACTTCCTATTTAAAAAATAAAGGGAGAGAGAGAGAGAGAAGAAGAAGATGAAGAAGAAGAGAGTCAGCTAAGGTCAAAGTCAGCAAATCAGTTTATTTTGCAAGAATAAAAATACCTCAGCATTCAGAAATCTGAGAAGAGTAGTTTTTACTATCTTTAAAACGGATTTTAGGAATGGAACTGAATGCTGTTAATAGGTGCATTAAAACAAGGAAGTCTCAAGTAGTGGCAATGAAATGCCTGTGACGTTCAAAATGGCTTCAGAATGATTAAGATCTAAGGACTATTATAACTGAGACATTGGCTGGTTACCAGACTACATTACTGTGAAGAAGAGGGTTAGGGTTGCGAACATCCAGGTGGTAGCTGGAGATCTCCTGGGATTACAACTGATCTCCAGGCAATAGAGATCAGTTCACCTGGAGAAAATGGCTGCTTTGGAAGGTGGACTCTATGGCATTATACCCCATTGAAGCCACTCCGCTCCCCCAAACCTCACCCTCCTCAGGATCCACCTCCCAAATCTCCAGGTATTTCCTAACCCGGAGCTGGCAACCCTAAAGAGGGTATACAGTGCATTTTTAAGGTCCTCGTATAGTCCTTTCTTCACTTACCTAGCCTCACACAGGTACTTTCCTTTGAGAAACCCATGGGGATAAAAAGAATAATAGAATTACTCATCAGTTGGATCCAAGGCCAGAGATTTTCACTGACCACTCCTTCTTGTCATAGACTAAACATTTGTCTCTCATGTGGTTGCTGAAGTTCTCCAGTCATTCAGGAACATTTTAGGGAGCTCAGTGAGTTTAGGAAATTCAAGTTGCCAACTCCTCCTTAGGAGATTCATAAAGATTTGGAGAAAGTACCAGGGGAAGGGAACTGATATCTACACTCCCAGGAAAGTGGCACTGTTTGTTTAAATTGTATTTTTTTGCATTTGTTTTGTAAGCCTCTTTGAGTTCTCAAACATGGCAGAAAATCCATTACATTACCATAACAGTATGTTCATGAGGCTCTGGTTATAAAACTGGGCATGCCAAATAAATTAGTGTGGTGATTGCCTGAGCTTATTGCAAAAATACCCTGTTATTTGACAGCTGATATAAAAATCCCTGCCATTGGCTTCCAAGCTTTCCTGCTAGATTTTTGTCCCATTATTAAATATTTTAAAACGAAGTTATCCAAGCACATTTGGATTGCCAAGATCAACTCATGAAAAAGTTGCTTTGATTCATTCCTTGAGGTTTACAAGAATGGATCCACGCTAAGATTATGTAAATTAATACATCAGATATATGTTATAAAGAATTTCTTTAAATATTCAACATCTGCTCTGTGTGACAATGACCTTTTGAATGTTACATGTTTTCAATTGCAACACATCTGTTTAGTTTAGGAACTGCCCAATTCTACTCCTCTAAAAGTAAATACCCTAATCTCTTTGTCCTCCCCTCTGTGGCACCTTTCAAGAAAGGAAGAAAATGTAATACATTAATAGAGCATTCTTATGCAGGGTTACTTCAGCCTAAACCCCACTGATTCAAATCTGCTAAGACTTCAGTAGCTCTACATAGGATTGCATTACAATTTACACAGTTTAAACAGTTTAATGGTGCAAAACTAATGGTTGCTTTCAGCAAGGTCATTCAGCAGCTCAGGTATAGATATCATCTCTAACCTGTTTCCTGATTTTAGTTAGCATGCATGCTTATGTGTAGCTAGAGAGGTGGGTAGATTCAGGTACACTGTATTCTGTAGACACAAAGATATTCTCAATATAATTTTACAGAAAATACACATACATGTACATGAACACACACACACACACATACACAACGTTCTCATGCCTGCTGTAGAATGACACTGAAAGAATGGACAGTAAGTAGTGTTGCCAACTCCAGATTGAGAAATTCCTGGAGATTTGGGGGTGGATCCCAGGAAGGGCAGAGTTCGGGGAGGGGAGGAAGCTCATCATGGATGTGATGCCATAGACTGCCCCCTACAGCTGCCATTTCCTACAGGGGAATTGATCTCTGCAATCTGGAGACCAGTTGTAATTCTGGGAGAACTCCAGGCTGCACCTGGAGGTTAGTGACTCTACAGTATAAACCAGCTTTCATGCAATGCCCCATTAATCAATAGAGAAGAACAATGAAAGCTGTATATATCCGCTAAACAGTACTAACAAAATCAACAATTACAGTAAATTTATTTTATATAAGATATCCAAAATCATAAACAAGATTTTCATTTTTTGCGTGTTCGTAATTCTATAAATAGTCACATGATCAAGAATTTTCATACTGTTAGATACATCTATTTCCAAGGTTGGGCCAACAATATAGTAAATAGAAATGAAGGCTTCATTTCTACTTACTATATTATTGGCCCGACCTTGGAAATAGATGTATCTAACTATGAATAGATGTATCTAACCATATGAAAATTCTTGATCATGTGACTATTTATAGAATTATGCAACATGGAAACAGTGAAAATCTGCAGTTCTAAAAGATATATATGGTCCTGTTTGGATGAAGACTACAAAATGACTTTGTGATCTGGAAATCTTAATTAACCTCACTGTTTGGACCTCTGCTTGCACTTGTTTATGATTTTGGATATCTTATTATATAAAATAAATTTACTGTAATTGTTGATTTTGTTAATACTATTTAGCGGATAAACACAGCTTTCATTGTTCTTCTCTATTGTTACTAGAGCTGTGGTTCTCTAGTTTTGTATTTCTTGTGTCCCATTAATCAGCATAACCTCCCAGAAAAGGTGAAATTTCCTATTGTGCTGTCCCTTGGTACATTCTGATGTCACTTGAGCTGCTTTCAGAGGAAGGCAAGGAAATATGACCCTGCCAGAGAAGCAGCAACCAGTATGAACAGGGATGAATGGCATCATCCCTGTTTCCATGCTGCTCACTCAATCCACTGAACTTCTAAATGAAGTTAATCAATACAAATGAAGAGAAGAAGAAGAAGAGATTGGATTTATACCCAGCCCTTCACTCAGAGTCTCAGAGCAGCTTACAAACTCCTTTCCCTTCCCCTCCCCACAACAGATATCCTATGAGGTTGGTGGGGCTGAGAGAGCCCTTTTCAGAGCTGTCCTTGAGAGAACAACTCTGACAGAACTATGGCTTGCCCAAGGTCATCCAGCAGCTGCAAGTGGAGGAGTGGGGAATCAAACCTGGTTCTCCCAGATGAGAGTCCACACACTTAACCACTACACCTATCTGTAAGCAGCCCTCAGCCCTTGTGGGGAGGGCGGAGTATAAATTTAATAATAAAATAAATAAATAAACTGAGGTAAATACAATGTGCTTCTCTGTTTTTTGTAATTGCACCGGGACTTGACCCACCCTTTCCCCTCTCTTTACTTTACCCGATATAACCATGCTGTAGTACTTACAGAACAAATCAGCAGGGAAGGGTGTGTGTGGAGTTTGCACCTATTGGGAGTGGGAAAATGAATGTAGATCTGCAACTCCTTTTTCTAAGTGAAGAGCCTTGCTCCTTCACAGAAACGCTTCTGCACTGAACAGAAAGGAGCTGTAGGATCGAATCCCCCCACTCCCAGACCCAGTTCCCTGCCCCCAAAGAATTGAGGAGACTAGGGGAGGCAATTTAGAGCTTCATCCAGAAGTGACATTACATTCTTCCCACATTCTACCCTCTCCAGGCACCATCCTCCAAATCTACTGGCATTTGCCAAGGCAGCATTGGGGGAGGCAAGACGGCATGTATCCCGATCTCATTAGATCTCAGAAGCTAAACTCGGTTGGTACTTGGATTGGAGACCACCAAAGAAGGCTCTACAAAGGAAGGCAATGGCAAACCACTTCTTCTGCTCATTTGCCTCGAAAGCCCCTTGCAGGAGTCACCATAAATTGGCTGTGACTTAACAGCACATACATATTTATATGTATGTAGGAAGCATCCAGCTTCATAATCTGTTGTCCAACCTCAGTCAAAACCACCTGGGCTGCATTAAAAAAGACTGGCTACTTACATTGACCTATGGCTCAAATGTTGTACAAAAGTTTCTTTTGTGATTGCCTTGTGGTCATCGAAATACAGAATATAACGCATGATGTAGTAATCCTCTTTTTTTGGTCAAAATGACTGAGCTACTGAAGAGACTAGAGACTGGTCTGAAAACAACTGCTCTGAAATATTTTTTCTAACATCTTTGTGCTTTCAAATGATATCAGTCTTGCAGAAATCCCAGTTAAAAGCTACCAGAAGCAAAAGCAATAGAACGTTAGATTTTATCAGCTCATCCATTTGCTTCCTTAGTCTTGCCACCTCTAGCTTTAAGATTACTGTCCTGACAGCACATCTCTTCAAAAACTTTTATTTGAACTTCAGAGTCCACTGAATAGAATGGCTTGGAGGTATCTGAGGGGGAAACCATATTTATTTTTATTTTTCTAGTGACCACTAAAAATGAACAAGTACTTCAGACTTTACCATTTCTAACCACACATCTTTCCTCTTTTTGCTTAAACCACCAACAACTGCCTTCTCTTTGCTTTGTGCTACATTGCATTGTCTCTAATGACTACGCAGTTGAATTTTAAACTCTTTTCCCATGTTTACAGAAGCTGGATGGGGTCAAACTGCTGATGTCTTGTCATTCTGCAGTATTTCTTTAGTGCCAGAATGGAGATCGGAAAGGCTCAGTTAGACCTACAAGTTGGCAGCCCCGTCCTCCACTCAAAGCACCATTAGTATTGTTTGAAACAATCCCTCAGTGAGATCCCTGTAATAAAAATAGGGATGAAGGTGGAGCTGTGAAAGAAAAAGGCTCCGTCTCCAGGAAAGCCCTATACTACTGGGTTGGTAACTGGTGGTAGGCACCTGGAAGCTATTGAAACAGAGGATGGAAGTAAAATAGCCACGACAAATGCTTTAAAACTGTATTTTCAAATTTTAATCTTAAGTAAGTGGTTAATACTGTAGCCTGGTTTGGGAACTTTGAGTGACAGGGGATTAAAACGGAATTCTGTAATTGTCAGTTTCAGGTAACTGTGGTAATTAAGGATAACAGTTGAGTTTGAAGAAAAGTTAAACAGAGTGAGAGGATCAAAAAGGATCCTGAGTTAGGGAAGTGGGCTGAGTTGAGATGGGCATGAACTGGAAAAACTTTCATTTGGTTTGTGGTTCGTGTTTGACCCACGAACCAAACCACAGACCGTCATGAACTAAAAAGGCTTCATATGAACTGAAACAATTTGTGAATTGTAATGTGGTAGAATGCCCCCCCCCAGAGTGCTAGAGACACCAAACATGTTGAGGATCTCCAGTTGACCCTCTTCTACCTGCTTTCCAAGTCTGGTGAGGATTGAAATTATGGGATTTTAGTTACTGCTTCTTGAATGTTGCTACATTCCTGCACTGGAACCTCAATTCCTTTTCGAATTATTCCCGTTTAATATACAGGAGATAAGCCTTCCAACTTTCAAAATGTAACAACATTCTAGAAGCTGTTCCTTAAATATGAAGCCATTCCAACTTTGAAAAAGAGATATTTGAAACTAACTTGTTCACCGGCCACTCGTTAGCCAGATCCTGGAAAACCTTGGCTGGAACTTTGAAACTCTGGGGGGGTGTTCAGACGGATTGCCGAGAGCGGCTTAAACAGGTCTGGTTCTGACGCAATTATTTTTGATCTGGATAATCACGATCACACTTACCTCCCTTATCCCGCCTCATTGCGTAGTCACGTCGCTCCCCAGCATCTACACTACCGACGCACGGGAGCGTGTGTTGGCGGGTTTTTAATTTGTTCTCAGTTTGCGCATGCGCATAGGCACTCATCCATAGTACGGGGCGAAACTACCATGGCACATGCGCAGAACCACCAGGGCAAATCAATCCAATCCTTCCAACAAAAGACTTCCCTTTAAACATTTGACCCGGAAATGGCCTCCGTGAGAGTCCGAACTCATCTAAACACTAAAATAAATGACCATTTAAATGTCAGTTTTCTAAACATGGTAGCGGAGCTCTGCCTATGCGCACACCACCGATGCATTAAAAATGGCGGGTGAAAAGCAGAAGCCTCGGGCAGGTTTCGAGCAAGGAGGGGGTTTAAACTGGAAGTGGCTTGACACCGGAGGGGCGATCACACAGGGGGGAAATGCAGACAGGTGCAGACACCCATTAATGGGGGTGTTTTATTCGACTATGCACCTGGGTCTGTAGCACACCCCTTTATTGCAGTGAAGACATGTAAAGCTTCCAGGTCAACCCCTCAAGTCTAAAAAGACCAGTTACAAGGGGCAGACCAGCCATCCCCATATTTCCAAGGGGGCTTCCCACAATGATGCCATGGCAGCTTGGCGGGCACCCCAGCCAGACACCACAAGGGAAAAAAGCATGCCCAGAATGCTCCCAGGCCCCCCAAACACATAGTTCCCCTGGTCACAGCCCACCCATAGGTGAAATTTTTGGACAGTTCTTCACCATTAGCGGTGCAACCTGAAAGCATGCAACAACACATGTAGACGTGGTAGCTCAAAGGCCTGAAACGTATGTAGACATGGTGGCTGGAGGCCCTGAGATGCATGTAAACATGGTGGCTCAGAGCCCTGACCTCCAAATCCCAAACATGCAGAGACTCTGAGCCATTTAAACCCTTCACAAAAAACAGCTGAGCAGCATGGAACAGAAAGCAGGGGTTTAAAAGGCTTTTCCACCACTCTGGTGTTTGGTTTAAATGGCTTGGAGCCATTTAACACTCTGCTTTCTGCTTGCCACAAAAGGCGGCGGGGAGCAGAAAGCGGGAGATCATGAACTGATAAAAACTGGTTCAACGTATCAGTTTATGGTTCGCTTTGTGGTTCAGCCCATCCTTACTATCTATATACATTTAAATAACTGGGTGGGACAGACAGAGAAACTAGAAAGAAAGAGGGGCTGCTCAGCCGAGGAACCAAAGGGGAATTGTTGTGACATTCAAGAGCAGACCATGCTGTGAATCTTACGTCCATCTCAGAAGTCTGTAGTGGTGCCCCTGGATGAGCTGCCACTACATCTCAGTACATGTACTCCAGAGGCCTCTACTCTTGCTTTCTTCAACTCGTTTCTGTAACATGCCAGCAGGCATTTACAGAAATCCAGAAATCCAATGCCATTTCAGTTCTGCAAGAGCCAGCACTTCATTAAATGAAAGCAGCACATGATATGATGACACTCAATTGTGATCTTTAATGAAACCTCTAGCACTGTAGAATCCGGCTGGGTCTGGTTACAAGCAAAACGGTATTGCATGCTGCATTGCGATGATTCTTTTGACCTATTCCAATGAGATCAGCATTTCCACAAGATTTAAGAGCAGTGGAAGCATTCCCCTCAACAGTTTATGCATTACATTATGCCTGCTGGGATTACATCATGTCAAATACAGCAAACTTCTTTGTGGCATTCCGTTTTCCAGCAGGATCCAGGGTAGCACAGCAATGAGCAATCCTGCTGACTGCCATACATTGGAGAATAAGGAAGCAATCTTGGCTCTTCCCCCCCCCCCCTTCAGAACTGTCTGCAGCCTATAAAAAAGTGAGAGTACAGTTCTTGCAATAAGCAAGCATTGTATGACAGAAAGGAGATGACTCAGTGATTAAACAGAGAATCTGAAAACCAGGAACTCTGATTTCTTATCTTAAAACTGACATGAATTTATTACATGACCTTGAGCTAGTTACTGACCTTTTGGGGAGGTCATCGTGCCACAGTATTACTTTTTCCAAAGACATTTCCGGAACAGCTGCTGTACTAAAATGGGCAAAATATTTGGGAACTTAATTATGTAGACCCAGCGTGGTGTACTGGTTAAGAGTGGTGGACTCTAATCCGGAGAACTGGGCTTGCTTCCCCACTCCTCTTACCCTCACTTACCTGACAAGGTCCCTGTGGAAGGAAGAGGAACAGAAGGCGATTGTAAGCTGCTTTGAGACTCCTTGGGGTACAGAAAGTGGGGCATAAAAATCAGCTCTTCTTCTTCTAGGTGATTGCAATGTGTTTTCATGTAACGGTTGTGCTCAGCCCTACTTAGACAATGGGGGAAGTATACAAAAACTGCTGTAAGCTGTTATGAGCCCATGGGGCAGTGTGGGATATCAATCAAATAAAATAAAAATGCCCAAATGCAGCATTTATGTCTGGGAATCACTCCTGCTCTCCTTGCCTGAGTAGAAGCTACTTTCCTGCACGCATGGGGAGGCATGGATTTCCCCCCAGATGGAATACCTCTTTCCCCCAAAGCTCTCTGGAAGGGTCACCCATTTCAGGAGGGAGGCTGGAGGTGTAGGGGTTTGTGTGACAGCAGAGTGCTGCCTCCATTCCCACCATGGGTCACAGCCACAGCAGCAGTGACCTAGCAGTTTGGATTTTGGCATGTTTGCGAGAGGACGATTTTAAAATAACCAGGCTGGATAGCATGCTGCCGTTACAGCTGGGACATGGGAGTACAAGTACCTGAGACAATTTCTCTTCATTTTACTGGAGTGATTCACAACAATGCCTTTTTCAACCACACAAGAATGAATGTATTTTTTTTTCTTTAGAAGAGCTTATAAAGAACAGTTGGGTAGGCAAATCAAAGGGTGTGTGCGGACACAGTAACTATGTACACCTAAAGGGAGTGGAAGAACTGCTTTACAAGGGTTACAGTGTCACACTTTCAGGGTTACAGAAACTACAGGCTGTTTCTGTTGGAGAAAGAGAGATGTACAGATTTCACTTGGAAAGCTCAATAACCCAAGAAATCTCAAATTCTTGCAAGTGTGTTAGCTTGTCTCATGACTTCTTCGTCAATTTCCTGGAATTCAGTTTTCCCTATTGCTTCAAGGTCCCCCCCCCCAATGTGTTTTGCTCTCTCTAATAGTTCCAGAGGGAGCAAAACACATGTGGAAAGGGGGGGGCAAAGCAATAGGGACAAAAGAGTGACAAAAATGACAGTGTGGAAGTGGCCTATATGTGTTTGAGCCCTACTTAGTGCTATCGGTGTGTGATTTCCCCCCCATTATTTTCCATTTTCCCACTCTCTTCCCCCACCCCCCTCTCTGACAAATCCACAGCCTTGGATTGCTTGGAAACTAGAGATTTGCATACATAGCAGGGAATTTAGGATTAGCTGCAATGCATGGAGGGCGGAACTAGAAGCCATCCTTCACAGTTTGCCACCAAAAGGGGAAGTTGAGAGTCTCCCTCCTTGTATGAGCAGAAGCAACTTCTTATTACTACATTGGATCCAAGCCAGTATGCACTGGGACAAGAAGATCACTTCCATCCACTCCACCCCTGAACCTGTCTCATCTACATGCACTACAAATAATGAGCAGCAGATGACTGTAAGAGTGTACATGCCCTTACAATTACTCTCCCCTCTTTAGGAAGATTTGGGAAATGTAGTGGATTGCCACTAGGAAGGAAACAAAAAGCCACCTTGTGAGTACCAGTCTTGTATTATTTTGGACCCAAACCAGAATGCAATAGGACTGGAAAATTACTTCCACTGATTCCACTTTGCACTTGGCAAAACAAATGCATTAGTGTATAGAAGAACCCAAAGATTATACACTATTGGGCTTCTGCACTTGAATTCTACCACTTGGTGGTAGAATGCATTGGTGGTTATGAATCTACTATTTTTTTTTTGGGGGGGGCGCTCAGGTTGCAGCCAGCTTATGGTGATCGCATAGGGTTTTCAAGGCAAGAGACATTCAGAGGTGGTTTGCCATTGCCTGATTTTATGTAGGGTTGCCAGGTCCGGGCTGGAAAATAACTGGAGACCTGGGGGTGGATCCAAGAGAGGGAGGGGTTTGGGGGAGAGGAGGGACCTCAGCCTGGTACAAGGCCACAGAGTCCCCCCTTCAAAGCAGCCATTTGCTCCAGGGGAGCTGATCTCAGTCAGCTGGAGATCAGTTGTAAAAGTGGGAGATCCCCAGGCCCCACCTGGAGGCTGGCAACCCTATATGTATCAATTCTGGACTTTTTTGGTGGTCTCTCAACCAAGTAATAACCAGGACCAATCCTGCTTAGCTTGTGAGATCTAATGAGATTGGGCTAGCCTTATATATTATATAAGGGTTTTGTATAAGTCTGGGTGTTGTTCAAAATATTTATGCAATTCCTTCCTTCCTTCCTTCCTTCCTTCCTTCCTTCCTTCCTTCCTTCCTTCCTTCCTTCCTTCCTTTTGCAACACCTTTCAGCACAAATTCTAAAGGTACCTTTGATGCAAAGGCCATCAGAAAGCATCGGCATTTTGCCAAAACCATCGTAAGGTGTGCCAGCTGGACACAGTTCTCCCTTCTATTCATCTTTGATGGAATCTGAGCATAAATCTTTTCCTGGTGGGTTCCATTTCTGTTTCTCCCTTTTAAAATTCCTAGCATTTGTAAGCTGCTGCTATTATTTGGTTCTTCGATATCATGTTCCTATTATGGATAAGATGGTTTATTCAAAACATACTTCCCAATAAACTTCATATTGTAAAGCGATATGGGAAACATGGAAAAGGAGATGAATTCTTCTGCAGTTTTAGGAAAATCTGTTTCCAATCATTATTGTTAATGTATACACATTGTGAAATATTACTTCCATGTTAGACATAAATAATGTCAGAGAGAGAGAGAGAGAGAGAGAGAGAGAGAGAGAGAGAGAGAGAGAGAGGCTAAACATGGTCCCCCCCCCTCCAAGTTTAGTAATTAGAGTATTGGTATGAAGCACAACAGTGCTACAGGTAAACAGGGGGAACACAGACAATAGGTTTTGGCTATATCAGGAAAGTCTGAGGGCCCACATTGCCAAGTATCCACATTTAAAGCAGTTCCAAAATTGCATCTGGGAAGCTACATGGATTCAGGCACTTAAACTCGTGTGCTTTTCCGCAGAACCAATAGCTTGGACGGATGAATTTTAAAGCATGGAAGAGTCCTGAGAGGAAAGTGTTTACACTTTCCTATCCCTATCTCTTTAAAGGAGCTGCCTGGGCCTGTAAAATAGCATTCAGCAATTCTGGAGATCCCAAAATCTGTTTTGGCCATCAGGCTTACTTTTTCTTGGGACCTATGGAAATCTCTGAGCAGTTTTGAGACACAATCTTTTTTTTTAAAACCTCATTCAGGACTATTGTTTGATTTCCTTACATGTGACACAATCAGCCCTAACCAGTTCTGGAACTTCTCTCTCATTATAGCTCACATATAGGAAAGCACACAGACCTGTCTTGTAGGGATGTTGTGTAACTACTGGCTTGTCAGAGCATAATTAGTACTGGACACCAGAAATTCAAATACTTATACTACCATTTGTGAACATGATGAGAAGAACAAATAATAGCATAGTGACTTCCTCAAATGTGGATTTGTGAGCCAGACTGGTAGTGATTAGCATATCGGAGTAAGATTAGAGTCAGGTTCAAATACCCACTCTGCCATGAAACTCACTGGGTGAGCTTGAGTCAGTCATTTTTTTCTCAGCTTGACCTACCTCAAAGGGCTGTTGTTGGGATAATGTAAGGGGGGACCTTGTAAGCTCCTTTGAATTTCTTGGTGGGATAAAAATCCATAGCGAGGTCTGTGTTTAAAGAAAAGGTAAAACGATTCCTGTCATGTGGTGACTAGGGGTGTGCATTCAGTAAAGCCAAACTGGAAAAAAAACCCAAAATGTCTTTTCGGCATTTTTCAGGTATTCGGCATAACGAATCATATTCCATGATCTGATTTGGCTGTCGAATACTGAATGCAGGAAAAAAACCCAAAAATTATTCAGGGTTTTTTTTCTGGCCTTTTTTTTTTTCCATTGCCGATTACAGGCTCTGAGATGCTTTAAATTTTAAAGGGCTCCACTTAGCTTCTTCTTTCCTGCCATTTTTGTCTCTTTCCCACCCTTTTATACTGCAGAGGTCCTCAGATTGACCTGAGTCCTGTTGGGTTTGGGCACTGACTGCCACAGTGGCACTGGTTCTGGTGAGCACATTGCACCGGTTCTGCTGCTGGCCTTGCAAACATGCCCCTAGAGATTCTCAGATTTGACCTGAGTCCTGTTGGGTTTGGGCACTGACTGCCACAGTGGCACTGGTTCTGGTGGACACATTGCACTGGTTCTGCTGCTGGCCTTGCAAACATGCCCTCTCACACCACCACACCTCACTTACTTTCTAGTGCAGAGATTCTCGGGGAGACACTGCTGCCTGCCTTTTCTCCCTTCCATAGGAAACCATGGAGGATTGGGGGCACCCTCTTTGGATGCCCCTAGAATTGGACCCCCTGGTACAATATTTTCCAATCTTGGCAGTTCGTTTGGGGAGAGGCTCCAGCAGCTACAGTACAAATTTGGTGCCTCTACCACAAACTGCCTCCTCCCCAGCCCCCTGAATACTTGTTAGAAGATTTTTGCCATTGACTACAATGGCCCCATAGGATATGATGGAGCTGAAAATTTTCAGGAATACCAAATATTTTCGGGTACCAATGCAATACCGGTATTGGTATTGGGGTATATTTGGGAACAGAAAAAAATCAGTTTATTATACCCGAATCCGGAAAAAAACCCTGCTTTTTCCCCCTCTGCACACTCCCAGAGGGTGACTGAAACTAAAAACCGTTAGCTTGGGGAATCACCTGTCACTTCTAGATTTCAGTAGGGATTTATTCAGAACTTTTATGAAAAAGATTCACTTGGCAGACAGGCTGAAACCTGCTCTATAAACAAAATGAAATGAGATGATAGAATACTGAAGTGGCAGAATTACCTGACTCAGTTCAAACTGCAGGTGTGGGGTAGGGAGGGGGAAATCACATGTTTCAATGCCCTACATTAAAAGCTCCTTGGGGAAAAAAAAGCACAATAGATAAAGACTGGAATGCTATCTTTCTCCCCTGTATGAAAGTTTAGTATTTGCAGTGAGGTTTAAATGTGGAAGAATATTTTTCAAAGTCCCTCCATCTCTAGTTTGAAATAGAATAGTTCAGGGGTGTCAAACATACAGCCCACAGGCTGGAACCAGCCCATCCAGGGCTCTTATCCAGCCAGCAGGCAACTGATTACCTTTATTGCCAGATGACAGAGGCTGTGCATTATGTCCCTGTATACTGTCCCAGTCCTAACGAGTAATGGATGGTGGAAGTGGGGGGTGGGCATCAGTGATATACTGTAAGGAAATACTGTAATAGTGTTAATATTTAAAGCATGTTTGTATTCTGAGTAAAAAAATAATATTGTTAATTGAGTTTGCCTGTGTTCTTTAAAAAGTTTATCTCTCCGGTACTTGGCATTACATTTTATGGCACATGTGGCCCAGTGGACAAAGTGACATTTATGTCAGATCTGGTCCTTGTAACAAATGAGCCGGACACCTCTGGAACAGTGTTCCCTCTAAGCTGAGTTAGTGTGAGGTAGCTCACAGTTTTTTAGCCTCCGGCTCACACATTTTTGTCTTCGCTCAGGAAGGGTGGCTCCAGCGCAAACTAGTTTATGCAGTGGCCAAATCGCTCGCTCACAACTTTAATGCCAGGAGCTCACAAAGTAGAATTTTTGCTCACAAGACTCCACAGCTTAGAGGGAGCATTGCTCTGGAATAGTCCATTCTGTGACCCCCTACCCCCCCAGTCTGCCACTGTATAGGCCTGGCCTGGCCTGATTTAAGGGTGACCCTGGCCAGGAAGACCTGACTCATGTGTGATGTGCACAGTGTCTTGTTTAAACGAAGTAAAGCCTTGTCTCAAATAAAAATATGACTTGTCTAAAAGTATTCCAAAAAATACACAACCACCAACAGTGACTGTCATTTTTCTTCCATGTGGTTTTTAAGCAAAATACGCTGATTTATACATAAACAAAATGTTCTGCACTTTAGTCAGCCACTCCACTTGACCCTAAGTGGCTTTTCTCTTCCATTTTCCTGAAGCTATTCTCTTGACTACCATACGATGTTCATTATGAATTTAATTTTAAGCCATTCTTTGCCAAGCTCTAGTCAAGCCATCTTGCTAAGGGCCACTGGGAGGAATGACTGCAGAAATGAAATTCTGGACTGGTTCTCCCAGGGGGTGGGCACAGAGCTGAGCAAATGAATGCTACAAATTCAGCATAGCCTTTAAAGTAAAGGTAAAGGTAAAGGTTCCCTTGCTCGAAAGCCAGTCAAGTCCGACTCTAGGGTTGCGGTGCTCATCTCCGTTTCAAGGCTGAAGAGCCAGCGCTGAAAGACGTTTCCGTGGTCATGTGGCTAGCATGACTAAACACCAAGGCGCACGGAACGCTGTTACCTTCCCACTGAAGTGGTACCTATTTATCTACTTGCAATTTCTTGCTTTCGAACTGCTAGGTTGGTAGGAGCTGGAACTAGAGATGGGAGCTCACTCCATCATGCGGCACACTCGGGTCTCGAACTGCTGAACTACTGACCTTCCACAGCCTGCAGCTCAGCGTCTTAACCACTTGAGCCACCGCAGCTCCTAGCCTTTACTGAGAGACAAAAGGGGTTATGAACTTGGGACCATCCTCTGTTTCTCAGCCAAATGTCACAGGTTTGTTGTAGACATAAAATGTAAGAATAGTACTGCTGTTAGAGAGATGAGAAACTATGTATTGTGTATACAGAATTAACCGATTCATGCTAATAGTGAGTCATATGATTTCTTTTCGTACAGTGTTTGGGTTGGTCTGTGTGGTATGATACAGAAGGGATCTTTGTCTGGGGACCCACGATGGCTCTTAGCAGTCCTGAGTCTGATTAAAATTCCCGGATGCACTGGGAGAAAAAGCAGATATGGATCCACCCCTCCATTTCTTCCTTCGTCCTGTGGCTGCTTTCCTCTTCGATGATGATGAGCAACATGTGGATGTGCCACACAGCAGATGAGGAATGTGACCAGACAACATGTAAAAGAGAAAATAGGCAGAAGGGCTGGTGTACAGGGTTGGGCTCAGAGTTCTCTAGAAATTATAGTTGATCTCCAGGTTACAGACATCAGTTCCCTTAGAGGAAATGGGAGCTTTGGAGGGTGGACTCTATGGCATCACATGCCTACTGGGTGTCGCGGGCTGGGCTGAACGGCAGGAGTCAGGTCCAGTGCAAGGTCATAGCCAGGAGAGACAGCACAGAAGCCAAGTTGTGAGCCCAAGAGAGTGGCCATCCGAAGCAGGGGTCAGGAAGCCAGGAACCCAAACACGGACGTGGTCTGAGAACAGGAGACGAGGGTAGATGCAAGGTCAGCATGGAGGCAACTTGTTGCTTCCATGGAGAGCCCAGTCCCAAGTGGGAGCCTTTGGCTCTGCTTCCATTGGTGGCGGCACTGCTCCTGTTAGTACTCAGGGCTCGGTGCTCGCCTTCCCTACCAGTGTGCGTCTTGGCAGTGGGTTGCTAAGTCCCTGTGGAACCACTCCCTTAGCCAAGCCAGCCATGGAGGTAAATCAGGCGGGCTTCCGAGTTGCACCTGCACCTCATTGGCTGCTGCAGGACCAGGTGCCGGGGTTACAGTCTCAGGCACTGGTGGCAGAGAGCTGTCAACTCCCAAGGAGTCAGAGGAGCTGGCCTCTGGCTCTGGCAACTCTGGCTGTGCTGCCAACTTGGGTGGGAGCCCAGCACGGTCGTTGTTGTCCATGCAAGACTCTGCTTTCTAGGTTTGCTGCCCTCCAGGTGGGGCCTGGTAGGGATGCCAGACCCCCAAGTGTAGTTGGGTGTCTCCCCATTTTGGGCACTCCTCTCCACCCCCACAATACCCCCCTGAACAGGCAAGAAGCTGGAAATATATGTGATGTGCCTATGTCACCAGGAAATGATGTAGGCACATCAGGGACATTGGGAGGCAATGCTCTGGTTTTGGGGCAAAACTCTATGACAGAAGCTAATTCTACCATAGAAGTTTTGCGCACAAACCAGAGCGTTGCCCCCAGCATCCCCAACATGCCTGTGTCACTTCCAGGTGACAAAAAGCAGGTCCAGATTCTTCCTTCCCTGCTCCCAGTCAGTTCACCCCCATCCCCCGCTGGCTGGTCCAACAAACCTGGCAACCCTAGGTCCTGGAGCTCTTTTGGAAGTACAACTGAACTCCAGACCACAGATATCAGTTTCCTTGGAAGAAATGGCAGCTTTGGAGAGTGGACTCTGTAGCATCACATCCCTATTGAGCTCCTTCTTGGCTCACACCTCTGGTCTCTAGGAATTACAACTAGGGTTGCCAGCTCTGGATTGGGAAATACCTGGAGATTTTGGAGATGGATTCTGGGGGAAATGGAGTTTGGGGAAGAGAGGGACCCTCAGGACCTCCAAAGCAGCCATTTTCTCCAAGGGAACGCATCTGGGTTTTCTGGAGATCAATTGTAATAGCCAGAGATCTCCAGGCACCACCTGGAGGTTGGCAAACTTAAATCACAATGGAACTCCAGACAACATAGATAAGTTTCCATGCTGAAATAGCAGATTTGGAGGGTGGGTTGTATGGCAGTATATCCTGCTAACTGCAGTTGTCCTTTTTTCCTGACCATACTAATAGAATTCAGTAGAATCTTTTTCATTTAAACTGACAACTCTTTTTAAGCCAACTGCCTATACTGACATAAAAAGTGGTATGATGTGTAAAGAGTGTAAAATTGCCATAAAAAGAAACAAATGATTCAGGAACGCCAGTAATAAGGCTGGGCAAAAATGAAAAGACGCACAGTGGCAGCATTAGAAAACAAGAAAGAAATGAAAAGGGGCATCTTGTACCTTCTGAAGTCTGAAATGTATTGTGGCAGCCCTGTCAAATGACTTGAGCAACATTTATTTATTATTTCAAGTTATATACTGCCCCTCCTCCACAAAGTGGGGCTCAGAGCAGTTCACAGTAATATAAAAACAGAGGTAATAAATATAATAAAATAGTATAAAATACAGAATATATAAAGCAAACAATTTACAACTTATCGTGGTGGATTCAGCCTTAAGTCCCTAAAATACACTTAACCAGGAAAGGCTTGACGGAAAGGTTCAGGGCCTGGGTCTCATCTGAGAGGGCATTCCAGAAGGAGCTACTATTGAAAAAGCCCTCCTCACCCTGGTGGATGCCACGTGTGTGACCTGAGGGCCCAGCACCACCAGGAAGCCATGAGGGGAATCGTAAAGGGAGAGGCAGTCCCTCAGGTCTGATGGTCCCAGACCATTTCGGGTTCTAAACATCAAAACCAGCACCTTGAATTTGACCTAGAAACCAAGAGGCAGCCAATGCAGCTGCTTCATGACATGCTGTGTAGGTGAAGACCAAGATGTTCCGGTCAGAAGCCTGGCTCCTGTTCCACAGCTGCATCCTGTACTTATAACATTTGCATGAAGGAGTCACGTGGGAAGTTTCTTTGGCCCTCTCAGGTTACAAAGACAGGGTACAGTTTTGGCTTCGTTTTGTGCATACCTTGACCTCTTTTTGAATTTGGCTCTTAAATTTTTTCTGAGGGCTTTCAAGACTTGAACTCAGCTGAGAAATAAATACTTCGAGTTTCTCTACTTTTGTTCCCTTCCCCTCTGCTTTAGTGAAAGTGATGTTCATGGCCTTTGACTGTCAAGAAGTCATTGCATAATGTAGCCTTTTTTATTTTCCAACCAGTGAGCACATGAAAGGGTCATAACTAATGCAGTAAGACAATGCAAGAATCCAGATTTCACAGAGTGTGTGCTTACTGCTTGTCCTGTCACAGCTAACCTTACTCTGTTGACCAAACACCTTTTCCTGGAAACACTACGGTCTCTCCCAAAGCAAATGTTTACTGTAAGAAGGCTTGCATCACAGATTCCAGAACAAGCTAGCTGCTGGAGAAGAATCCTCTGGACCTGTAAATGTGGATAAGGTATTACTGAGGACTTCTCAGTTAACAAAGAGACTCTGACTTTATAGTTATCATTGTTTTGGATATATTATTGTCTTATTTAGGGGTGAGAAAAGAAGGGAAAACTTCCACTTGTTAAAACTGAGTGTTCTTGAAAGCTACCTTATTGTTTTTAAGCTGATCACATTACTGTGATCACATTGAGAACCACTTTGGTGTAGTGGTTAGGAGCACATACTCTAATCTGGGAGAACCGGGTTTGATTCCACACTCCTCCACATGCAGCCAGCTGGGTGACCTTGGGTCAGTCAGAGTTCTCTCAGAGCTGTTCTCTCAAGAGCAGTTCTCTCAGAGCACTCTCAGCCACACCTACCTCACACGATGTCTGTTGTGGGGAGGGGAAGGAAAAGAGATTGTAAGCCACTCTGAGACTCCTTCAGGTAGTGAAGGGTGGGGTATAAATCCAATCTCATCCTCCTCCTGTACCATATGCATCTTGGTTTGGTGTAGTGGTTAAGTGCGCGGACTCTAATCCGTGAGAACCGGGTTTGATTCCCCACTCCTCCACTTGCACCTGGCTGGATGACCTTGGGCAAGCCGTAGTTCTGATAAGAGCTGTTCTTGAAAAAGGGCAGTTTCTGTCAAGAGCTCTCTCAGCCCCACCTACCTCACAGGGTGTCTGTTGTGGGGAGGGGAAGGGAAAAGAGTTCGTAAGTCGCTCTGAGACAGCTTTGGGTAATGAAGGGCGGGGTATAAATCCAATCTCTTCCTCTTCTTCTTGTACAGTCACCAGGATATCCACAAGATGTTCAAAATGGTTACCTGGGTATTCCAAAAGTCTATGAAAACTCTGGTGCCTTTATCCCACTATGGATTGGGTTCATTCAGGTATGATTCAGACAAATCCCCCTGTGCTTTACCTGTTGTTCTTAATGAAAAATTTTTTAGAGTCAGAAACAGGAAAGTAAAACGAACTTGTTATAATGACCATAAATAATTCATATATGTGCAAACACATTTTGCTGGATGTTTTTTACAGTCATTGGGACTTAAATAGGTTTGCAGTACATAAATTCTGGAAGACTGGTGCCTTTCATAGTTTAATCTGCTTTTTGAGAACTCCGGGTATTTCTCTGTAGGCTGAGTGCAGCCTAGGCTGAGCTGCTCTTCGTATCAGCCACGAGAATCATCTTCAAGAAGTTCATACAGAGTCCCTGAAATCAGCAGACTGAGATGTTGGTGACCAAATTCACATGTTGTACAATTATGCTGTCCTTTGTTGTTTTGTCTTCTCCACTACACCCACAGTTTCCACTACATGAAGCCATGGCTAACGAGCCCAAATGATAATTTGCCACAGTGGGCAAAGCCAGGATCTGTGGCGAAATGCTCAAATGTTCAATGCAAACTGACAGAAAGGTCAGCACAGATTGAAACTAAACCTTCAAAAGCCATCAAGGGAACTGGCCTCTGGCTTTTTGGCAATGGGATGTCATGCTATGATGCAGCTGAGTAGGCTGGACGCAACTGACTGACAGGAGAACAACTGGTGCTTTAAACCTCAAAGCTTCACTGAGTTAGTTTAGCATTCCATACTGTCGACACACCCTGCTGTTAAGGAATGGAAACTTTGTTAATTAACTGGAACTTGGTTAACAAGAAACCTCGGTTAACTGGTATGCTCAGGGCCACCACCTGCTCCACCTAGTCCAGCAGTGCAAAGGAGGGCTGTGCCAAGCAAGAAGTAGCTGTCTCCAGGATCCATCCAGGACCTGCAGCCTAATTTGCAACCACTCGCTCATACTGCTGCTGGCCAAGCCGGCCATGGCAAGAGGGCAACAGAGTCAAGCAGGTGGCAGCTAGGGCCAGGGCCTGGCCAGGACCCCCCCACACACAACCACCTGCTTGGGGTTGCTGTCCTGTCCTGTCGCTAACATCAGCAGCACTGAGTGGGAAGCAGTGGAGCGGGGTGTGGCAGTCAAAGCAAAGCCTCTTCCTAAAGAGCAAACTAAAAAAAAAAAAGGCATTTATGGTAATGAAAATTCTTTCTGTCATGTTCTTGCAGAAGTGGTTGGTATTTAGATACAAGGGTCTATGCACACCAGTATAGAGGTAACTGTTGGTTTGAAGGCAAAGGTAAGATATTTTGTTGGAGAATGTAATACTTTGACCTTGTCCAGCCTTTAAATTTCAGGGATTTAAGAAATGAAGCTTAAATACTTTTCATCCCTTAAACCTTTTAAGACATTATCTAATATACATATCAGGTCTGGTAGCATCTTGAAAATGACATTAGAATAAGAGCCACATGCTTTGCATATGGTATAATCAAGATTCATACCTTGCAGTGGTTTTAGCAAGAAGTGCCTATTGCAGAAACCATGCATTCATGATCACATCATATCTTCATTTTCTTTTTTAAAGTCCAGGAATAAGTCCAAGAATGCCAGCCTCCAAGTGGGGCATGCAGATCTTCCAGAATTACAACTTATCTCCAGACTACATGGATCAGTTCCCTTGGAGAAAATGGCTGCTTTGGAGGGTGGATAATATGGCAATATACCACATTAAAGTCTTCCCAGCCCCACTGCCAAAATATCCAGGAAATACCCAACTCAGAATTAGCAGCGCTACAAAAAAATACATGTTTGTGCAGTTGCGGAGTGCCTAATCTGACACTTGTCACATATCTCTGCAGCTTTTCACACTGTTCATTAGTTTTGGATCATTTGCTACCAAGATACTTGAATCCCGGCTTTGGGACTGGGAGCATTTTGTTGGACCTCCATGGACAGGTACCAGTAGCCCCTGATTTATGTTTTTCTGTCTCTTAGCCACTTGCCTCCCCTTCTTAAATGAAGTTCACTGGAGGTCTGAGTGCTTGGGACATTTGGCTCTTCTTAGCGGGCTTCCTACTATTGGGAATCATTGCTGAATGCTTGATATTATTTTGATTGCTTGAGTCTGCTAATTCTCCAGCCCATCTGTTTGTTTTATTACCCTCAACAACCTTTGTTTTTCTTTTTACCTTATCAGGATTGTCAATGTGCCTTCCAAGTTTACAGAGGTACGCCACTACTGTCAACAGATCCCTTATTAAGTATGGTGTGAGTCACTGCAGAGACTGAAGTCAGTTCCTTTAAACCAGCAGCTCCTTTAGCTCCTTTATGGGCAGAATTCGGCATGCAGGGAAACTGCCCCTGGGTGTGCTGTCTGGTTAGTCTGCCCCGCAACACTTTAAACCGGTGCAATTAGAGGCGCGCCCAGATCGTGGCAAGCCTCCAGTGTGACCACAGCCTTAGTGTGTGTGAAAGCACCCTTGCACTTGACCCGTGAAATATTGGTCAAATTGTGTTTCCCAAGTAATGGTCAGGTATCTTGAAAGCACTGAAATTTGTTAGAATGACCACAAAATTCTTTATGATCAACAGGTTTAATACTTACGCTTATTAGAAAAATAAAGTAACTTGTTACTGTGAAACAATGAAACCTAACTTCACTTCCAGTGTTGTCCTATGTATTAACCTCTACCACTAATGACAGTTTATGTTCCTGTACCTGTCAGGATATGCCTGCAGTCATGGAAGGTGGCCAATAGGAGGAGTGTGGTGCAGCTAGATTTGTCCCCCAACTGCTGCAGAACTAGGGAATGAGCAAATCTCATTTCCATCTTTACTGATGAATGACTCCATGACAAAATAAAGGTGGCAAAGTGCCAGCCACCGAGGGCTTCATGGAATATTTGACAATACTTGCCTGCAGTCAAATAACAGGTGGTCTGCTGACAGGTCTACTGAAAATATCTAGCAGTAAATTGACCAGCTCATCAGCACTACTAATTGGCAGGCAGCTGAAAGAGAAGCAGTGTAACTGTGTAAAGACTTTCACAGCTCACTCTCAGCCATCAAAAATATCTGGCTCTCTATAACACTAATTTGCTCACTACTGCCTGGGGTTGCCTACTCAGGCTTAGGAAACTCCTGTAGATTTGGGAATGGTGCCTGAGAAGTGCAGAGTTAGAGGAAGGATGGGAGCTGAGTGGGGATGTGATGCCATACAGTCTGCCCTCTGAAATGGCCATTTTAAGGGTTGCCAGGTCTCTTATGGCAAGAGACATCTCAGCAACTCCAGTCATTGCCTGCTGGCTCCTGAAAGACCCGTGGAAGAACAGTGGTGGTGGGGAATGGGGACAGAAATACCAGCATCTTGCCAGCATGTCCACATTCCTTCTGGAAGGGAAGTCACGACATGGGAGCTCTAGGATTTGCAAAAACTCTATAGTTAAACCAAATGCTACAGCTTGTCATAAGAACATAAGAGACGCCAATGTTGGATCAAGCCAAAGGCCCATCCAGTCCAACACTCTGTCATACAGTGGCCAAAAATACCAGGTGCCATCAGGAGGCCCAGCAGTGGGGCCAGGACACTAGAAGCCTCCTACTGTTGCCTCCCCAAGCACCAAGAATACAGAGCACCACTTGCCCCAGTGTTCCTATCTATACCTTGTGGCTAATAGCCACTGATGGATCTCTGCTCCATATGTTTATCTAATTCTGTCTGGAATCCGTCCATGCTTGTAGCCACCACCACCTCCTGTAGCAGTGAATTCCATGTGTTAATCACTCTTTGGGTGAAGAAGTACTTCCTTTTATCCGTTCTAACCCGACTGCTCAGCAATTTCATTGAGTGCCCACAAGTTCTTGTATTGTGAGAAAGGGAGAAAAGTACTTTTCCCCCTACCTGCTCTTTCCCATGCATAATCTTGTAAACCTTGATCATATCACCCCTCAGCCATCGTTTCTCCAAGCCAAAGAGCCCCAAGATGCTCTTGGGGGCTGCAGGCTACAGCTTGGAAAACCTACATTTCCTCCAAGGGAACTGTTCTCTGTAGTATGGAGATCAGTTGTAATTCCAGGAGAACTTCAGTCCCATGTTGGCTCTGGTAACCCCAGAGGTCATTTCGGGGGGGAACGCGGGGGAACGCAGTTCCCCCGGGTGAGGTGCAGGGGGCGGGGCACACGACGAAGCCCCGCCCCTGCTTCCGGCCGCCCCGCTTCCGGCCCTCATTTAGCCAGGAGGAGGCAGGAGAAGAGGGAGGGTAAGTTGCTTCCTCCCCGCCTCTCCCCACCCCTGCCTGCCTGGGGCCAGGGAGGGCCTTCTCGGGGCTTCCTCGCACTCCCGCCGGCCTGGCAGGTCCACCACTGGGCCCCTGATGTCAGGGGGTGTGGCATATGCTAATGAGTTATGCTAATGAGTTCCCCCTAGCTCTTTTTCTACGAAACGACCCCTGGGTAATCCTACAAATGCCCTGAGTTACTAGATGTTTGAAATACTTGCCTAGGAATGTTGCTTTAATGTGCTAGCATTCCCTTGTGGAAATAAATCTGACAGATGACAAAAGCAGAGACTTAAGCCACTCTTCTGAGTTAGTTCAGATCAGTACTCCATCCTATTCTCTTCACATTAGATTTTTAGGTGAATGCCTGATATTTTAAGAGTATACAGTAAAGTGTGAATATAGCAAAAACATATTTGCAAGCATGTCTTCTCATACAGCTTCATCAGAGAGCCTGGCTGAATGAATGCAAGCCAATGTAATTTGAGTCTCAGATTTGGACAAGAGAGATTATTGTTGTTGTCATTATTTATTGCTATTGTTGCTGTTGTTTTACTTTATTTATACCCAGTCTTTCCCCCCAAGGGATACTCATAGCTGCTTACATCATTCTCCTCTCCACCCATTTTATCCTCACAACAAACCTGTGAGGTTGATTAGACTGAGAATATGTGACTTGACCAAAATCACCCAGCAAGCTTCCATGGCAGAGTGGGGATCTGGAACTGGGTCTTCCAGATGCTAATCCAGCAGTCTAACCACTACAACCCACTGGATCTATATATTAATCCACACTTGGAACATAAAGTTTACCAGGTGACTTTGGGCCAGTCACACTCTCTCTACCACACAAGGTTTTTGTGAGGAAAAATGGGGAAATGCCATCCATTCATGCCACCCTAAACTCCCTCAAGAAAAAGTGGAATATGAATATAGAGAATGGACAAACAGGGACTTTTCAGTAGTGATACCAAAGTGCTCTATAATTCCTTCTCATAGATGCTTGCCTGATGCTAACTTTACAGCATTTTTAAGTGCCAGGCAAAAATCTTTTAATTTCGCAAAGCATTTTAGAACTCATTGTGTAGCAGAATTTTTAGCTCTTCCCTGCTTATGCCATTGCTGTTTATGCCATTAGGATTTTAGAAAGTTTGTGCTGTATGGCTAGGTTTTGAGATCATTATCCATCCTGTTTTTAATTTGATGTTAATTTCATTGCTGTATTCTTTTACATTGCTGTTTCTGTGTTTTTGTATGATGTTTTCTTGTGTTTGATGCGAGGGCGTGCAGGAGGGAGAGCGCATGAGAGAGGGGGGAAGGAAGGAAGGAAGGAAGGAAGGAAGGAAGGAAGGAAGGAAGGAAGGATTTACTTTGTTTTCTGCATGAGTCAGTTCTCTAAATAACTGATGAAACTCTGGATGCTGAGGGAAAAATCAGTTTGTGGCAAACCAGCTGTCACAGAATCGAGCACTACCCACCAAACTAAAAAGAGGGAAAAAAGCTTCTGCTGTGAAATGTGACTCTGGCTGAACCTGTATCTGCTGTGTAAAGCAGTCTCGGTCTGTTGTGGCGCTGTTGTACATTATTCCCCTTTCCCTCCCATTCTGGCTCAGGATAAAAGCTTGCTGTCTGCATCAGACCTCAGCATGGCAACCGCGAGGGCGTGCAGGAGGGAGAGCGCATGAGAGAGGGGGGAGGAGTGGCCCCTCGGGGTGCCAGCAGGGCAATAAACTGTGGGGAGGAAACAGCACCCATGACCCCCCCCCCGCAGAAAGTAAAGACGGGTGACCTGGCGGAGGGGGGCTGGAAAGTGAACGAGCTGGGTAAAAAACACAAAAGACCCAGCAGTTGCCAGGCAGGGCGTTCTGGGGACTGCCCCAGGTAATAACATGGTTCTCAGGTGGGCATGCTTCTAACCCACCAGCAAAGAAACATGATTGGAGAAAAACTGGGGGGGGGGGATTTGGCACCAGTTGTCTGCTTATCACTCACAGCAGCTCAGGGGTGGGCAGGAGCAATTGCCCTGGCCGAAAACCAGATCCACCTAACCCGGTGAGACACCATAGTGACCTCAGAGTCACCACTACAGGGCAATAAAATGACGCAGACAGCCGATGCTGAGTCGATACAATACGGGAGTGGCTGCAGCAAGCAACGCAGACAGAGATTTATGAGATGATTTGGGATCGCTGGCACAGCAGCAGGTAAGACCAATGCAGATTGGACCACCCTCTTAAGTACAGTGCAAGGCAACAGGTTCCGCATAACTGGCTCAGCATAGACTGGAAGTGACCTAACCTGATTATTTGTCATTCCTGTGAAACAGTAGAAGCAGCTTCAGCTTCAGCTTCAAAGGTTCTCTTATGGGACAACAATGTGGGCTACAGCAAAGACATACCCATTCCAGTAGGGGGGGAGAAAGACAGAGAGTGAGTTCATGCATTCCCCTCCCTCTTGTGCATAGCAAAGGAGGATGCAAATGTAAGGAACTCATAGCCTTGAGTTCACATTCCCTGTAACTGAAAGGTATTAGTGTTCACAAAGAACTGTGATTTGTTAATGACCCAGGGGCAAGCAGGAGTGAGGTAGCAACCTTAAGATCCAGCTGATACAATAATGGTAGCAGGCTTTCAAAAACAGATTTCCAATGGAGTGAGCACAATGAACGAATTCCATCGAAGCACAAAAGAATATCCATCCTACTGAGTTTTACAGGTGAAGCAAGTAGAGCATTTCTTTCTTTTTTAAAAAAAATCTTTGTGTTTGTAATGTTCAGGATTTCTTATCCATGAATGATGAGGTTTTTATTTTACAGAACAACAAACCAAACGAACACAATACAAGAATGCATTATATAAACCGAAAGTCACCTGCTAAAAAAAATTCTATAGCAGTTTTGGTCACGTATCTTTACAAATACATCACATAATTCTCTGAAGGCAAAATTAGACTTACAATTGGTAAATTTACTGAACTGCTAAAAATAGAATGGTAACAAACAATTCCTGAATTATAGTTCTCTTATAATTTTCTAATGAAAAGTAAAGTTTATCTACATTTTATTTAGGTGGGAGCTGCTGCAAGCAAAGTATTTTGAAATGTGTTTGTAACAGACACACAGATGTTAGAACATGGAACCAGAACTCTGAAAATACCATCATAAGTTCCAGTCTAGACAAGCCACAGGAGATCTCTGTGATGAGATTTTTGTTTTTAGTTTAAGGCAGACACAGGGGGACCAGAGCTGGATCTATATATATTTTTCCACATGGGCCAATTAGCAGCTGTAGTGCTTTCATTTGCACTGTGGAAACTGTATGAGGAAAAGGGTTAACTGTGATAGTGCCCATTGCTTCTTTTTCCCCTTAAAAAAAAGAATCCATAGGCAGATACGATCATGGATTTCACTATATCTTGTCTAGTTTGGTTTCAAGGTATTAATGAGACAGAGCAGAAGTCAGCATTCTGAAATGCAAATAATACATAAGGTCTCACAAAATCAAGGAATTCCATTTTCCAGTGTTCTACAGACAAATTTAGACACATTTATTAGGCAAGGAGCCTTCCTCCTCTATCTTACATTAAGTCAATTTGATAATAAGTGCTAGATTCCATATATTCTTACACCCATTTATAAGCACTGTCTATTTTGACTTCCAAAAACATATTCTGGCAGCAATCAACAAACCTGTAACCATTTTTGTGTCAGAACAAATTTAGAGTCCAGTGGGGCACCTTTAAGACCAACAAAGGTTTATTCATGGTATGAGATTTCGTGTACCTACACACTTTTTCAAATAAATTGGAATGGAAGGTAGAGTTCAAATTTATAGACAGGGGCTGAACAGTTAATGTCTTAAGGTATGCAAAGACAAAACTAAATAACAAGCTAAGGTTATAAGGTCAACAGTTATTTTGATTAAATTAAGGGGGAAAGGACAGTAAAGCAATATCAAAATAGGGGATGAATGTGTAAAGGTGTAAACTGAGACTCTCTATTCATCTCCTCTGAGGCGTGGAGGTAACATGAACAGCATTTTTTCCTTTCTTTTTTGAAATGGGTGCAGTGTTTTGTCAGCATTACATTCAGTATTCCAAAAAAGAAATACACTAAAATACAAAGGATATATAGTCCTTCTTATTGAGAATACATATGTGAGGATGGAGTGAATTAGCATATATAATGAGATAAGAAACCAATATCCCTGCTGAGTCCTGGGGGGTGGGGGTTGTGTTCCAAGTGTTGTAATAACTTGTAATTCATCAATTTCCATTTCCATTTCCAATCTGTTCTTGAAGTTCCTTCGTAATAAAACTGCTACTTTGAGGTCATTCACTGAATGTCCTGGAAAGCTGAAGTGTTCTCCTACAGGTTTCTCAGTCTTGTGATTCCTGATGTCAGATTTATGTCCATTTATCCTCTGACTTAGGGTTCGTCCTGTTTGTCCTATGTAGGGAACCGAAGGGCATTGTTGGCATTTAATGGCATATATAATGTTAGAAGATGAGCAAGTGAATGAGCCTCTGATGGTGTAATTGATGAACATGGACACTGAGACCAGAGCTTGCAATAAACCCAGATGCCAACTTTGCTGTCACGTACACCCAAACACAATCACTGGACCTGACGACATCAACTACTAATGAAAGCCAAGTTTGCATTCTGATTATATCTATGAAATGTCATAAAATATGCTTGTGTATATTTTGTACATGTAACTTTGTACATGTAGTTTAACTATATGGATATTCAAGAAAGAAATCACTATGTGATGTGGCTTAGTTGCAACTTGGTTGTGGCAACATCACCATTAGTGATGTATAGTTTTAACAATAGGTTGCTGTTTACAGTGGCTCAGTTCAGACATAAAATGAAACCATGATTTATTTTATTAACCACAATTAGGCTGTGAAGGCACAGTTCCTCTTTCAGACAGCCTCTCAAACCCTGGTGTGCTTTCACAAGCTCTGTTTCTATTCGTTTTGCTCTGGCCAAGCATGTCTGTAATTGAGGAATGTGACCAAGAAACAAGCTGCGAATTAGCAAGGATGTCCATATCAGTGTGACACATGAAACCAGCACTAATGGTTCATAAACAAACTTCAAACCATGATTCAGTTCCTGGTTCAACAGATGAGGGCCATAGTTTGTGGGGTTATGTCCCACTATCACACTAACCATATGTTTAATTAAAGCATGCTTTCACATTATAAGCCAATGCAAACTCTGGTTTGAAAAAAACATAAAATGATTTTGTTCCCTTTAAAATTAGGCATTGTTGGTAAAACTAGATTTTATCATACATCTACGTTACTTTTTCCCCCCCAGGGCAATTGTTTTAATTCATTTGCTTTCTAGACAATGCCATAGTGAAAATCATATTTAGCTCTTTAACTTCGTCAAATATCCACATTAGGCTCACTATACATCCTGCTTTCAACAATCAAATGTTCTGTAATTTAATAAAAGCCATCTCTAATGTCCGCTGGTATCCTCCACTGCCCTCCTGAGCCAATAATGAAGCAGACAAACATGAACACTCTGGATTTTTCTGCTGGAGGTTATTCCTACCATGGGGCTCATTGCGATCAAGGACCAACTTTATTTATTTTATGGCAATACAAGAATCGGCAGTATCCACGGGAAAAACCCCATACTAAATTGGGATGTGGGCAACCCATGGGAAGCAGACGAGTCAGACCTCCCATGTCTCACATGGATCAGAGAGGTGGACAGCAGCATGTTGATTTTGATATGCTTTGCTTCCCTGCCTTTCACATTGTATGCCTGAATTTGCTGATGCAACTCCTAACAACTCCTCTCCACGAGCTGGCAGCAAATGCTACTCTTCCACTCACCCCACTTCACTTGGGGAAGGGAGGTGGTGGCGGTTAAAGTGGTAATATAGCAATTAAGAGGCAAAGCCTTCCAGTTTGCTTCCCAACCTTTGCCTGAAGTTTATGGCTCAGCATCACCGCAGTATGTGTCACTACACTGATCCCATTTTCCTGATCTTCTTAGCTTCTCTCTCTTCTACTTTTGTGTAGAGTCCTGTGAGCAAAAATTCTATTTTGTGAGCTGCTGGCATTAAAGTTGTGAGCGAGCAATTTGGCCACTGCATACATTAATTTGCTCTGGAGCTATCCTTCCTGAGCTGAGACAAAAATGTGTGAGCCGGAGGCTAAAAAACTGTGAGCTAGCTCACCCTAACTCAGCTTAGAGGGAACACTGCCTGTGATGTAGGTGGGGCTGAAAGAGATATGAGAGAATTGTGGGTCACCCAGCGGGAGGAGTAGGGAATCAAACCTGGTTTTCCAGATTAGAGTCCACCGCTCTTAACCACTACACCACACTGGCAGGTTAGGTCCTCAGCATGCTGACAAACTTTTATTCCAGTATTTCATTTTCAAGACAGCTATCATTTTACAATATATTTTGTTTTTTTCCTTTTCCCCGCCCTTCTCCTTGAAACTCATTGTGGGATTTCAGCAGGTGTTGACACTTCCAATGGAGAATTATGTTGCAAATGTGCACACCAAGAATCACTGTTGCCTCTCAGCCGTCAAGAGAAATGGAGCATAACTTTGTGTTTTACATCCTTTCTGAGTCCTTGAAAATAGGTACAAGGACTGATCAGGGCTTCAGTTCTGAATTGTATCATATTGTCTTTGATGTTTACACCAACTTTCACTCTGAACTTTCATTTTCAATGCAAATAATGCATTACATTGTCTTTCATATCTTCCATTTAAAAAAAGAAAATGGAGGTGGGCAGTGGAGATTAAGCTGCATTTGATCCATGAAATTCAAAATGTCATTTTAAGTGTGCTGACCAGCAATTCTGATGTCTTGATAGTCCTAGTAACATCAAAGTTGTTAGTGATGGTGTTTATACAATACCAATTAAAAGAATGGAGATCCCAACAGGTCAAATGTTTGTGAAGGTCCCTTTATCATGACCCTGTGGGGTTTTCAAGGGAAGAGACTAACAGAGGTGGTTTGTTATTGACCACATCTGCATAGCCATAATGGTATTCCTTGGTGGTCTCCCATCACAAATACTGACCAGGGCCAACCCTGCTTTGCTTCTGAGATCTAATGAGATCAGGCTAGCCTGGGCTATCCAGGTCACGAAAATAGTCCTATTATCACAAAGGCACCTAGACGTTCATAGTGTCAGTCATTTGTTATTGAACTTCCAGGTGCCATTCTTGGCTTTATAAAATTATGACATTTATTATCAGTTCTTTATGTATTCTATAGCTGACTTTAGTAACTGGATGCGTCTGTTTAACCCATATATCCGAGTGAAATAATAAAAGCAATTTTCTGGCTAACATATGTCCATAAAATCCATTTGCTTCATTCCTCACCATGCAGCATGAACAGTTCACTCCCTGTTGATAAAATGACAGCTTTGTAAAATTAGCCACTTGGTATGCAGAGAAGAAAAGCTTCAGCGAGATTTTTGTTTCTACCATTCAAACAGTACAAACCAAGAAATAACCCAAATATTACATTTATTTAAGGGGCCCTGGGAAACTTACAGAACGAAGTACAATGAAAGATATGTCAAAAATGTTAGAATGAAATTATATTCATGGTGATTAAAAAGCAAATATTTTACTTTTTTTAGCCACAGCAATTCCAATGTGTTTCTCTCTCACACACACACATCCACTCACATGTGGGAGGTTCAGAAGATACCAACTGAAACTGCTTGGTGACATGTTCATTTTAGGGATGAAGATATTAAATGCCATATTTTTTAAATCCAGGTTGTAGATTAACTGTTTTATCAAGACCACTGTCTTTCTGCAGGCATCTACTTCCACAGCTACAAATCTTCTCTAGATGAGGTATCATCCCCATATTTTGGGGGATCCCCATAGGGATCAGTAGAGCTTACTTCTTTATGTTCTCACACTCCTATCCCAATTAGGGATGGGCATGAACCAGCTCATGAAGTTCTAATTTTGGCCGGTTCATGGTTTATGAACTCAAGTTCATGGCAGGTCAACCAGCATGAATTATCCACAAACTTTCAAGCAGTTCATGGCAGGTAATGCCGGTTCATAAATGGATACTTTTCCAGACAGACTGTCTCAGCTCAATCTAAATGTTTACCAAACTTCAAAGCAATTGGGGGGGCAGAACTTGGATGGCATGTAGAAAAGCATCTAGGGAAAGTCTCCTATGACTTTGATGTCTTTAGTTTGCACATGATCCATTCTATACACTCCTTAACCTCCTAAACCTGCGCCTGTCAAAAAGACTGCCTGTCATTTTTTCAGAAAGCATTTTCCTGGGGGAACCTTTTTGGGGAGACACAACTTAAACCCCATGAATCCAATCCTTACCAAACCTGGAGGGCAGGTAGAGGAAAGTCAGTCAGAGATCCCCTGTGAGTTTGGTGTCTCTAGCATGCCAGGGAGCTGTCTCACTGCATCATGAACCTCACAAACTGAATCAGTTTGTTTGGCAGCTAAAAGTTCCTGTTGGTTCGGGCACACCACAAGCCACAAACAGAATCAAAATACATTATCCCAGTTTGTGCCCATTCCTAGTCTCAATCTTAAATCATTTTGAGAGCATGGAGTGAGAGGATAGAATCAGAATATGAAAGTGTAGATATTCTCTGTAATGCTCTTATGTGCAGTTTCTGCATGCAGTTGTATGTATAGCCCAAGATGGGAAGAGACATCCCTCAGTGTGCAGACACTGCCTTTGGCTGGGGAAAGATCTCCTGAATGGAACACCTCTTAACTGTCAGTGGCACACAGTGAACCATCCAAAGGACATTCCAAAATCATAGTACCCCAATTGAAAATGCATTCTTTTTTGTATCTCAGATGCCAGGGACACAAAGAGAAGACCTCTGATTGGGGTAGGCAGGGGTAATTTCGTAGAAAAAGAGCTGCAGGACCTCTCTGTAGACCAGATTGGTGGTTCCGCCCTGAGGTGCTAGGATCACCAGGCTGCTTGGTGAGCTCACTCTGGAGCAGGCCACATAGAACTGTCCATTTAAGAAGCAGTCATCTGCTAAGTCAACTGCCACCTTCCACGAAAGTGATGGCCTCTCCAGTTGTGTTCCTGGATTGTTTTGCTCATATGGAGACTGTGTTGTTCTGAGCACCTCAGGGCGATCTTGCTGGTACTTGGCCTGCACAGCTCAGTGCACTGTAGGAGTACTATGTGCAAATGTCTTTGCCGCATTCCTAAGTTGCCTCCTCCTTGTAGCATTAGTGTATCTGGCTTGACGTTTACCAGGAGCTTTCTTGGGGGCAGTAACAGGTGAGAGGTGTGAGGGGGAGTTGGTGTGAGGGAGTGGTGATGTGGTGGACATTTCTTCAGGTTCATGAAGGAGGCACGCATCGAAATGGCTCCTAGAAATGTCCTTTACTATCTCCCCATAAACATTCATTAACTCAATTGCCATGTTGGCTTTTTTTTGAAAAATGTCTATTCAGGAGTCTTGAATAACTGATTACTGTAACTGTCCTCAACTGTCTGCAGTCTCTTCTAACTGTGTTTTTACCTCAGAACATTGAGATCCACAGCTGAGCAATCAGAGGGAGGTGGGTGCAAGCAGGCAGGTTTTACCTCAGAACTCTGAACTACGCAATTAACCAATCGGGGGAGGGGGCGGGCAAGGAGGCAGCAGCCTGCAAAGCACATAGAAAATAATTGGGGGAACACATTTTGCCCCTATTTTACCCTCTTAGAGGTCATGTTTCTCAGAAATCTCTTCATGGGGGGTTGATGTCATGGTAGGAATGCACTCCCCTTATTTTGGATTTCTTGGTTAAGGGGTTTGGCCTGGGCATTGAATTTGGGGGCAGGGCATGCCTCCCCCCCTTTTTTACAAAAATGTTTCTCATTTATGTTACATTTTAGAACTGGGACATAACTACATATTCAAAACAGCATCTGAGCTATCAGATATTAAGCAAGTTCATATGAACCAATTTTCTAGAACCCACATTGTGAGAAGTTAAATAACCTAATACAGGAAACCAGTTTTCTACAAATTTGGGGTATATTTCCATTGTGGGTGGGAGTGTGGCTAAGCTGGTCCAGCAGCATCGCTAAGGTGATCCTGCTGGGGCGGCATCCCTGATGGATTAAAGTACCCTGGTCCTGCTCCTACACCTGACAGACACTTGCCTGTCTGGTGTTGGGGGGATTATGTTTAAAGGCTTCGGGGAGGCTGGGACAGCAGCAGGGTTAAGGCAATCCTGCTGAGCAAACCTCCCCGGCGGCTATAAGCATCCCACCTCCTCTCCTACACCTGGCAGCTGCCTGTCCAGTGTAGGAGGGGGAGAGGGAGGAGTATTAGAAGCCACTGTGGAGGCCGGGCCGGCAGGATCACTAAGGTGTTACTGCTGGGGTGGGCTCCCTTGGGGCTTTAAGCACCCTGCAACCACTGCTGCACCTGACAGACAACTGCCTGTTAGGTGTAGGAGGTGGGGGAGTGTGTTGGAAGCCATCAGAGAGGCTGGGCCAACAGCATTACTGCACCTCACAGGTGGTTGTTGGCCATTCCTGATTTCCTCAGCTGTCACAAGCTCTCTGCAGTCTCCTGTAACTGTTTTTTTTAACCGCAGAACATTGAGCTCTGCAGCTGATCAATCAGAGAGTGTGGGGTGCAAGGAGGCAGCAGCCTGGCAGGCACATAGGAATCAATAGGGGGAGTGCATTTTACCCCCTTTGACCCCCTTAGGGGTCGAATTTCTAAAAATCTGCTAGGTTGGCAGGAGCTGGAACTAGAGTTGGGAGCTCACTCCATCAAGCGGCACCCTGGTCTCAAACTGCAGAACTACTGACCTTCCACAGCCTGCAGTTCAGCATCTTAACCACTTAAGCCACCACAGTGAGGGGACTTTCTTTTATATATATATATATATATGGGGCCATAGAATATAATGGGAAGATCACACTGCTGCTGCAGCACAATTCTAGAGAGAATGAACTGGGGGCGGGAAGCTGGGGGTGGGGCTTGTGTGCGCTCCTGGGCTGCCGGAGCAGTGCTCCGGTGCGCTCCAGTCCCAAATGACCCCTGGGGGTAGGGTTGGTTGCCAGGTCCCTCCTACCAACTGGTGGGGAACAGAGGGAGCTTATCAGAAGCAGGAGGGATGCCCAGGCTCCATTGCCAGTGATGTAGTGATGTCATCACAATGGGATGTTCCAACGAGGCTCTGGCATTTGGGGAAAAGCACTCTGGTAAAAGGGGCTGTGGTGGCTCAGAGGTAAAGACACTTAGCTGCAGACTGGAAGGTCTGTAGTTTGGCAGTTCAAGACCCTAGTGCTGCATGACAGAGTGAGCTCCCATCTCTGGCCCCAGCTCCTGCCAACCTAGCAGTTTGAAAGCAAGAAATTGCAAGTAGATAAATAGGTATTCCTTTGGTGGGACGGTAACAACATTCCATGTGCCTTGGCGTTTAGTCATGCTGGCCACATGACCACAGAAACATCCTCGGACAGAGCTGGCTCTTCAGCTTGGAAACGGAGATGAGCACCACCCCCTAGAGTCGGATTCGAATAGCTCTCAAGAAAGGTAAACCTTTACCTTTACTATGGTAAAAATGGCTTCCATCATAAGATTGCCCAAATATCAGAGCATCATCTGGACACTGATAATTTGATGCTGTTACTTCTGGTACACACCGGAAGTGATGTTGCCAGATTGCCAGCAATGTAGCCTGGGCATCCCTCCTGCTCTTGGTAAGTCCCCCTGTTGGCCAGCTCATCGGTGGTGGGTGGTGGGGACCAGGGGGAGGGAATCCCCCACCTCCAGTAGGGATCTGGCAACTTTTGATTGTGGCAGTGTCTGGGCAGGCCTAAATGCAAGAAGACAATTGCTAGACCTAGGCCATTTAGGGTTTTACAGGCCAAAACCAACACTTTGAACTGAGCCAACTACTGACAACTTGTACAAACTATATAAAATAGGATTAAATGCCCCAGGCCTCTGGCCTACCAAATAACCTGTCCACATTTTTGACCAACTGCAGTTTCAGAACCCTCTTCAAAGGAAGCCCCCATAGATTATGGTGACATCTGGATGTCATTAAGGCATAAATAAAATGGCTGCTATTTCTGCAGCAACCAGAGCATAGACCCAAGTAAGATGTGCTATATACCACCAACATTAGGAAGGGGTGGGTTTAGTCTCATCCGCAAAACCATTGATTGGGTATGTTCAGGGTTGATAACTGGGGCTATGTGCATACAGTTCTAGTGGCAGAATGCTCACAGATTTGCAGGGGTCATTTCATAGAAAAAGAGCTAGGGGAACTCATTAGCATAACTCATTAGCATATGCCACACCCCCAGACATCAGGGGCCCGGCGGTGGACCTGCAAGGCCGGCGGAAGTGCGAGGAAGCCCCGCCAAGGCCCTCCCTGGCCCAGGCAGGCAGGGGTGGGGAGAGGCGGGGAGGAAGCAACTTACCCTCCCTCTTCTCCTGCCTCCTCCTGGCTGAATGAGGGCTGGAAGCGGGGCGGCCAGCAGCAGGGGGCGGGGCTTCATCGTGTGCCCCACCCTGCTGCACCTCACCCGGGGGAACTGCGTTCCCCTGCGTTCCCCCCCGAAATGACCTCTGCAGATTTGGATCAGTATGGAAAGGAAATGAATGAATGCAAGGGCTTCTGTTGCATCACACCTACAGCCAGGACCACTGTGATTGCTTGTGCACCAGTGAGCCTTATAATTGATCTTCATGGTCATTTAGAGATATAACATGGCATTTAGACCTCGTGGGGAGGAGAAACTTCTTCTGCAAGTCCAATTGTAGTCTATATGCTAAGCAATAGAACCCCATGTCACCGCTTCTGTTGTACAAGCTACAGTGGATGCATAAGTCTGGGCTGCTAAACCCATAGAACTAGGCACATGTTTGCATGTATGGAAAGGAATGTCTAACTTGTGATACATCATTTCAGTCTACAAGAGTGAGCTGGATTCCAACAGAAACACTGGAGAAACATGGTCCGGAGTTCGCAAGATCCCCTGATGCTGATAATAATTCCTTATTATCCAGCAATTACCCTTACAGTCACACAGTTGGTATGGTGCAAACATGGGATTCCCTCCTCCCCCCAGTTCAAAGCATACTTAAAGGACAAATCTGCTTTTCGAAAAGATTGCCGTACACAGGATATGTATACGTTACAGCTATAATCCAGCTGTAATCTTTCCCATCTGTGCTTTTGCTGTATTATATATTCATAAGACAGTTTGAGGCTAAGCCAACTGAACTGCTCACTGGGGGAGGGTCCCTTCAATTCTTTTCCCACGTTTCCCGAGATCTCTCATGAAGGAATCAAGCACAAAGGAAGTGTTATTGTGAACGGACAACAGTTTAACCACTTGAATTCCTGTGTAGGAGATATACTAGATTTGTAAATATTATTAATTCTTTGAATCTGGAACAATTCTAATAGCTAACTACTACATTCGGCAGGAACATCAAAATGCATGAGTTTTACATATATTGTTTGAGTTTTAAAAAATGAAATCTGGCAAGTTTTCAACAAGATTTAAAAAAAAGATCCGCTGAAAGAGAATTTGTGTGTTAGTGAGAAATGGAATGTTGCCTTTTCAACTTCTGAATGTTTTTCATTGTCCTACTTATCGAAGCTACTGCAAGACACTTGAAATATAAAAGAGTAAATTACAATGCTTGAGAAGTCTCACTCTCGATATCGTAGTACTATTATTTTGTATCTTTTGTCTGAGCTTCTCACCACTATAGCTGTAGGTTTACTGAACACGTGGAGGGAGAACAGGATCAAGATGGTACCTTCCAACTCAGTCACTTGCATCCACCATTCCACAACTGGTGCAGTTCAGTCTGAAGATGCCATTAGAGTGCAGTTCTAACTATATGGATGACTTCCAGCTGGTGAGGGGTGATGAAGTGGATGAGTTGCTCAGAAGTGTGTGGCCCACTACATCTAGACTTGACAGATACCCTTCATGGCTAAGAACAGAAGAAGAAGAGATCTGCTGGATCAGACCAATAGCCCATCTAGTACAGCATCCTGTCTCACACAGTGGTCAACCAGTTCCTCTGGACAGCCGACAACAGGGCATAGAGACTAAGGCCTTCCCCTGATGTCACCTTCTGTCTCTGGAATTCAGAGGATTAGAAGAGAAGAAGAGATTGGATTTATATCCTGCCCTTCACTACCCGAAGGAGTCTCAAAACAGCTTAGAATCCATTTCCCTCCCCCTCCCCACAACAGACACCCTGTGAGGTAGGTGGGGCTGAGAGAGCTTTCTTGAGAACTGCCCTTGAGATAACATCTCCAAAAGAACTTATGACTGACCCAAGGTCACACCAGCAGCTGCATGTGGAGGAGACTGTTGCTGAAGAAATGTTGGCAGAACAAAAAGAGCATTTTTCTATTAACAATAGCAATATTTTACCTAATCCCATGTGAATGGTAGCAGTGGCTTGGGTGTAGTGAAAAGGAAGGAGTTCCAAAGCTGGGGTGATGGTGGTGACTAGCTGGAATACCTGTGGACCTCCTCCTGCTGTTTGGAGTTGGGAAATGGAGAGTACCAGCAATGGGCTCCTCTCAGGTGGCAGTAGATGTTACACTGAGACAAGAAGTCGTTTCAAAGGTATCTTGGGCCAGGATCACTACAGGAAGCATAACACTGGTATAACCCCACCATCTGGAAGGTTCAGCTGGTCCAAAACATGGCTGCCAAACTAAAGTCAGGGTTGGGATACAGGGATGGTAAATCTCCACTGGCTTCCCATGTGTTTCAGGGCACAATCCAAAGTGTTGATTCTGACCTTTAAGGCCTAAAATGGCTTGTGACCAGAGTACTTGAAGAACCAACTCTTCTCATAAAGTCCAGCCTGTCACTTCAGGTCTCCCTCATGAGCCCTGCCATCTGTGGTCCCTGGTCTGCAGGGGTGAGGTGTGTGACAATCAGATACAAGGCCTTTTCAGTGCTAGCCCCTCATCTCTGCAGTGGCTTTCCCCTGGAGGCTGTGCTCTCTTTTAACAGAGTACAGCAGATTTCACCACAAATGCATTTCACAAGTTGACCTTCCTTATCATGTTAGAGCATGTCAATAAGACACAGATCAATCAACTGATCTGTTCGATAATCAGAATATAAATGCCGGATCAACCAGTTTGCACCAGGGCTGGTTTTTTTAAAAAACTGTGCCTGTGGAAAGATGCCGCTGATCTAAACTGACTGGCAGTAGTCACTGTGGACTACTTAGACAAAAGCGAAAGGGTAAGCTTTTATTAAAATATAACAATTATTTATGGCTGATTTCTATGATTTATGAGTGCATGTTATGCCTATTTAAAGCAGAGCAGTTATGCAGCGAGGGTGGGGTGGGGGGATAGTAGAACTGAATTGGGCTGTGTGAGCACATGCACATGTGAAAAGCCAGCTGTGTTGCACTGCATGGTTAGGAAGGAATACAGTGTAGGAATACAATGAAGCAACCAGTCCAATGATGATGAATGGATTGACCAGCTATTGAGCCAATTGTTCAAAAAGCAGGTCCCTGTTGATGACCTAGCTAAAACATTCCTTTTTGCACAGGCTTTTAATTAAAGGTTGTTCTTTTAAATTGGTTTTCCAATCTGGTCTATGATGTTTTATGAAACTCTTTTTAGCCTGTTAAATGTTTTATTCAGTACTTATGCTCTGGCTGGGATTTTTAATGCTGTGCTAATAGTTTGTTAATTTAAGTATTTTTATATGCTTGGGTTTTTTCATGTTTTACTTGTAAGTGGGTTTCCTGGAGAAGCAGCACAGAAATGTTCTAAATATATACATTGCCATCGGGAGAACGGGTTTTCTACTTTCTGTACCACCAGAAGCTATATACAGTATGATACAGCAGTCACTTCTTGCAATAGGCTCATTCACTGTGCTTCCAGCTCCTGCCAACCTAGCAGTTCGAAAGCAAGAAATTGCAAGTAGATAAATAGGTCCCACTTCAGTGGGAAGGTAACAGCGTTCCGTGCACCTTGGTGTTTAGTCATGCCGGCCACATGACCACGGAAATGTCTTCGGACAGTGCTGGCTCTTCCAGTTTGGTGTAGTGGTTAAGTGCGCGGACTCTAATCTGGGAGAACCGGGTTTGATTCCCCACTCCTCCACTTGCACCTGCTGATGTGACCTTGGGTCAGTCACAAGCTCTGGCACAGCTGTCCTTGAAAAAGAGCAGTTTCTGTCAAGAGCTCTCTCAGCCCCACCCACCTCACAGGGTGCCTGTTGTGGGGAGGGGAAGGGAAAGGAGTTTGTAAGCCGCTCTGAGACTCCAAGTGAAGGGCGGGTATAAATCTAATCTCTTCTTCTTCTTCTTCTTCTTCTTCTTCTTCTTCTTCTTCTTCTTCTTCTTCTTCTTCTTCTTCTTCTTCTTCTTCTTCTTCTTCGAAATGGAGATGAGCACCGCAACCCTAGAGTCAGATTCAACTGGCTTTCGAGCAAGGGAACCTTTACCTTTTTTACAGCAGTCACTTCTTGCAATAGGCTCATTCGCTGTGCTTCATTAAGCAAATTATGCAAATCTGCCATGTAATGCATACAAATACTAATCCTAGTAAGAAAAAAAAAAGATATTTCTTGCACTAAGAGAACAACGGTTATTTCCTACATGACATGGGCCAAGTGTATTTGAAAATATGTCCGGAAGTTAAAACAACACTACTGGCACTGTCATACAATATTTCATTTCAGGGGAGGGTTTCATTTGTGGGCAAAAGACCTATGGGAAGGGTTCGAGCATGCATGGAACCTATTTGCCTACAACTATGCACACAGAGAAGAAAAGAATGGAGGCTCAGGGGCAGAGAATGTGCTTTGTGTACAAAAGGTCTCCGCTTCAGTATTGGGTATCACATAAAGAATCTCAGGCAACAAATGTTGAGAACAGTTTCCCCTCCCCCCCCCTTCCTGAGAACCTAGAGAGCAAGAGATGGTATTGCTGTAGATGATCTCATGCAATGTTCCCTCTAATCCTCCCCCACACACACACACACACTGAGTGGAGCAATTCACATCCTGAGCAGAATATAACTGCTGTAATCTTAAAAAAGGACAATGGGCAGTGCAAGACCCCCGTGCAGCTCCAGATTGCTGCTGAGTGGGGCTTTCTGTGTTCATGAGTGGCTGCCGACCCGCACAACTTAGAGGGAATACAGGTCTCATGATGTGGGCTGACTTGTCATAAGGTACTTATTTATTCTGAACATATCTAGATGAGCTGGTCAAAAGCTAATTAACATCTAATGCAAGTAGACGAATGGGTACCTACCCTTAGATGGGTAGGGGGCACCCACCTCTGATGAAGAGGCATGGTGGTAATGCGGATGGCGTGGCAGTACGGCGACAGACGATAGCATAACATCAGCGGCGGCGGGGAGCGCTGGAGAGCGGAGCGGAGTGGAGCAGAGCGATCCCTGGTGGCCGGAAGGAACATCGAGTGACAGCGGCGGCGACAGCAGAGTCCTGAGGGCGCATGACGAATGACGCAGGCACGGCGGTGCCTGATGGACGAAGCTAGCCGAAAGAGTGCATGAAGCCGTGCGCCTGCGCGGCGCTGCTGTGGTTGCCGGAAAAAGTGTTGGGAGCCTGGAGGGGACGCCGCGCCAGCAGCCGAGAAAGGACTGTATCGATCTAGCCGCCGATAAATAGATGCCGAGCCGAGCCAAGGAAGCAGGAGAAGCATATACCACCAAGGGTGCCGGTACGCAGTCCCACCCATAACTCTAGATGTGGCACAAGATAGGAAACTAGTTCTTAGAACAACAAAAATGTGAACTGCCCAGAGACCCCTTCGGGGGTTAGGGCGGTATATCAAGCCTAAAGTAAAAATAACAACAACAACAACAACAACAACAACAACAACAACATGCTTTCCTCTAACCTAAGGAGTCTTAAAGTGGCATATACTCTTCTTCTTTTCCTCTCCCCACAACAGTCACCTTGTGGGGTTGGTGGGGCTGAGAGAGTTCTGAGAGCACTGTGACTGCCCAGGGTCACCCATCAGGCTGCATGTGGATGAGTGGGGAATCAAACCTGGTTCTCCGGATTAGAGTCTGCTGCGCTGAACCACTACACCCCACTGGCTCTCTCCAAAACCTTGCCTTTCTCCAAAATCCAACTCAAGGGAGGATCAAGTTCCTAAGAAAACTGAAGGGGTTCATATTGTCACAGAGGTAGCTGATCTTTGCTCATTCATAGTGGCAAATGTTAGTAAGAGAGCTCTGCGAAAATAATCTGACCGTCAAAATAAAACTTGAAAAAAATCTACATGTTCTTGCACTAGGACCAGTGTTTAGTATATGTAGATTTCTAGGTTCGCCAGTTTAGTGTAGTGCTTAAAAGTGGTGGTCTCTAACCTGGAAAACTGGGTTTGATTCCCCACTCATTTGCATGAAGTCAGGTGCGTGATCTTGGGTCAGTCACAGTTCTTTCAGAACTCTCTCAGCCCCACCTACGTCACAGGGTGTCTGGTGAGGGGAGAGGAAGGGAAAGTGATTGTAAGCTGCATTGAGACTCCTTCGGGTAGTGAAGAGCGAGGTAGAAAACCAACTCCTCCTACTCCTCTTCTTCTTCTATCACATCTGCAAAACATGTTAGCAGGAGCTGGGAAATTATTTAGCAGAAGATACAATGCAAATACAATGATCCCCATTCTCTTTTGTTTCATGAAGTCTTGATATTGCAAGTAAGTTGAAGTCCAGCTACCACAACTAGGGCTGCGGTCACATGGAGCATTAGGCACGCTAGAGAGATGGAAGATAGGCGGATTTTCTGGGCGCAATCTCACTGCCACATCTGGGAAGCGTAGAGCTCCCGTGGCTCACCCAAGGCTTCACTCCGAAGATGTGCCATAAAAAACTAGTACCACCGAGGTAGAAGAAGAAGAAGAAGAGATTGGATTTATACCCCGCCCTTCACTACCCAAAGGTGTCTCAGAGCGGCTTACAAACTCCTTTCCCTTCCCCTCCCCACAACAGACACCCTATGAGGTGGGTGGGGCTGAGAGAACTCTGACACAAACTGCTCTTTTTCAAGGACAGCTGTGCCAGAGCTTGGTTTGCCCCGTGGCCCCGCTTCTTTGCAGTGCCGCAGGATTGTCCTGTGATCGGCACCTCCCCCCTAACCACGGGACCTCCACAGGACGTCTGCTCGTGCAACCGCGCATTATTTTGCCCCGGGGCAAACAGCCCCCCCCCCCCCCCCCCGCATTTTCCAGCCCGTATGACCGGGGCCTCTAGGTCTGGGTGTTTTAAAAAACCTTTTTTTCTGGTTTGTGTGTTGGTTGCTGGTTTACTTTCCTCCTCCTTTTAGTACGTATAGGTTTCCAGAGTGCCATCAAGAAAAAAGGAGTGTGTGTGTGTGTGTGTGTAGAGTTGTTGAGAGGGAACCAAAAAAAAAGAGTGTGTGTGTGTGTGTGTGTGTGTGTGTGTGTGTGTGTGTGTGTGTGTGAAATGTACTGGGTTCAGACGCGTAGAGTGATTAGCTCATGTTTATTAAATGGTTTCAGCTCAAAACTAAGACAAGCTAGCAGGGTCAAAGCCCTGCTTATATTTATGAAACACACCACACCCAACACACACCCCACATCCCACGATAGGCTATTTACAGAGTATTGCTTACTAATTGGCGACTACTAGGATCTGGATCAATCTATTGGTTCATTTTAGGATCCAAACCTTGTATTGTGATGTGCTCCAAGCTACGCTATTCCACATGTTCGCTAGGGAGCCCTTTCACAAGTACAGTTCCATTGCGATACATAACAGTGTGTGTGTGTATGGGGGGTTCATCTTGCAGCTGTGAAGAAATTACTGGTAGGTATGGTGATAAAAGGAGCTGCGGTGGCTCAAGTGGTTAAGATGCTTAACTGCAGGCTGTTAAAGGTCAGTAGTTCAGCAGTTCGAGACCCAGGTGCCGCATGACGGAGTGAGCTCCCGTCTCTAGTTCCAGCTCCTGCCAACCTAGCAGTTCGAAAGCAAGAAATTGCAAGTAGATAAATAGGTACCACTTCAGTGGGAAGGTAACAGCATTCCATGCGCCTTGGTGTTTAGTCATGCCGGCCACATGACCACGGAAACGTCTTCGGACAGTGCTGGCTCTTCAGCTTTGAAACGGAGATGAGCATCGCAACTCTAGAGTCGGATTCGATTGGCTTTTGAGCAAGGGAACCTTTTTATGGTGATAAAAAACTTTTTCTGTACAACCTTCTTTTTTGGGGGGGGGTATCCTAGATTCAGGGTTGTCTTTTCTTTGGCTTAATTTGGTAGTAGTGGTTCTTTAGGTCCAGCTAGTGAGTAGCAGTAGAAACCAGTGCTGAAGATAATGGCATACAGCCTCCCCCACCCTTCTACTTACCGTGATGTGGTTTCCAAGAAGAAAAAGTGGGGAGACAGATTGGTGGCACCCTCCCTGACCCGATTTTATCCCATCCTTCCTCCAAGTAGCTCAGAGCAGCAAACGTGCTCTTTATCCTCAGAACAACTCTGTCAGGTAAATCAGGCTATGTGTGAGTGATTGGCCCAAGACTGGGTGCGAATTTGAAACCAGGTCCTAGCCTGGCACTAACTACTATGCTATACTCCCTCTTGTAGCTATGCTAGTCTTCAAGGGGTGGGACTTCTGGATGTCAGTAGAGGACCCCTAGCTGCCCCCCATAATTGAAGCACTAGTAGTAACTGTTAATATTAAAATAATATAGATAGTAATAATGATAGCTAGTAGGGTTGTTGATAAAGTTTTGGTTATTTCTTGACATTTTAGCAGTAAGCTTTGTTAATTTTTATCGCAAGCCTCTGTTTTAAACAACAACAGCAGCAACAACAAAAAAAACACACCCTCCAATAGTCCCAAAAATAACCAGGCAACGATAGTCAGCAACTACTTATTATGGAACTGAGCTGAACAATGAAGCGGTTCCATGCAAACATCGCAGTGCATCCACAATCCTTCTCTCTCTCAGCTTGGACACATTTTTCCTTGAATAGTTTAGCACCGCTGAAGTCCAATTAGGAAATTACCACAGCCGAGGCTACCAATTTGCCCTGGAGGAGTGGAGCTCAGCGGACCAAGCTGCATGCTCTTCAGTTTCCATACCAATGTGCCGAGAGAAAGGGACAAGGCGGGAGTCCCAGATTTATGTGCATAAATTGGCACTCGTTTTTTATGCCCTTTCACAGTCGGTGGGAGTTGAGAGAGCTCACGAGGGAGAAAGGTAGTTAGTTTTAAAATTCAGTGGTCGCAAGTAATTCAAGAATGTGGATTCTGTATTTCATCACCTGCTCATTTTCAATTCAAGGCTGCTCATATACTAGGAGAGGGGTATGGCACTTCAAAACAAACCTAAAGACATTGGAAGCTGCACTGTAGGCTTAGAGTTTTCAATAGCCTGGGACAAAAACATTCCTTTAATATCTGTTTTGTTTTTGGGGTTTTTTATGATGGGGCAGAGAAAAATAATTTTAATAGTAACAGTGATTATGGGCAGGATTCAAAGGCATCTAAACACAGGGAACTATAGAAGCAGAAACCAGAAATGATGCGTATCGTTGCCATCCCATACACAAAGTCACCTCATAACAAGAACTGTTGCCAACTAAAAGTATTTTATCAGCCCCATGACGGCGTATTTTTATTCATTCAAATAGCACCTTTGAGTCTATCAAATTTTAATACTGCACAAGCCTATTTAGGTTATTACAGTCTAGGAGTAAATGATCTTTTATATTCATTGATATTTTGGTCAACAGCTTCAGTTCTCTCTATTTTGATGTTAGGTTTATAGACTGAGAGCCAGTGTAAGTAGCTGGAGGGGTGGACTACAATACGAATTACATGCTGCCGCTGGCATTTTTTACAGGAAAGATACAAAAAAACATTACATCCAATTGTAGATTTTGTCCTTGCTGTGCTAATCTGGTTGAAACATTGGTTCACATGTTTTTCCATTGTAGATTTATGTACAGGCACACTTGGATTTATTGAAACCTGTGTTGGTTGACTAAAAAAAAACCCCTGTTCTCTGAGCAGAAAACTCTCAAAATCTTATTGGCAGGGGCTGACCAAAGAACTACTGTATCTGTAGCCAAGTTTCTGTTCTCTACCATGAGAATATGGGCCAACATAATGAACTGTGTATAATCTATTCTGATTCTAACCCTTACTGTAAAATATACTAGGATGAATGATATATGCTGAGATTTTATGTAGGTAATTAACTCTATACTAATGGGTTTCCCCCCTGCTTCTGAATGGGCTGTGGACTGACCAACTGACTGATCTGGAAGACTCAGGTTCAAATCCCCAGTCTTACCATGGAAGCTTGCTGGGTGACCTTGGGCCAGTCACACACTTTCAGCCTAACCTACCTCACAGGGTTGTTGTGTAATATAACTGAAGAGGAAAGGAAGAAAGGGGAACAATGTAAGCCGTTCTGGGTTCCCATTGGGGGAAAAGGCAGTATGTAAATGAAGTAAGTAAATACATAATTTGCTGGAATTGCATATTCATGTTGTGCAGCTTGTTGTATGCAATATATACACACAATGAATGGTATTTATGTACAATGGCAATTGATGAGCAAAAATGTTGAAAACAATATATAACTTTTACAGAAAGTGGTACAAGGAAACAGAAAATGGTATGAAAATGGAGAGCCATGGGTTCTGTTCACATTAAAAAAACACAGAGAAATGAGACAGGGTCAGCCATGGTAGAGAATGTGCAATTCAGAATCAGTGAACAGTTAGTTGGCCTGCATAGCCAACATTTGAAACCTGAACTCAGAAGAAGAAGAAGACCCCACCTTTCACTAGGAGTCTCAGAGCAACTTACAATCTCCTTCCCTTCCGTTCCCCACAACAGAGGTAGGTGGGGTTGAGAGAGTTCTGAGAGAACTGTGGCTTGCCCAAGATCATCCAGCAGCTGCATGTGGAGGAGTGGGGAATTAAACCCGGCTCTCCCCGATTATAGTCTGCATTCCTAACCCCTACACCAAATTGGCTCAGTGCATATTGTTGTAGGCTGCGGTCAGACGTGCTAGTTGGTGTGGAGGGGAAGAGTTCCATTTCCTCCGGTGGAATGTTACTCGCAGTTGCATGATCACACATCCATTTGTGTTGTGGCCTCAGCCTGTCACTACACAATCAGACACCACCTCAGGCGAGTGAGGTGGGGGTTTTTTTGCCTTATGTTTCCCATGTGCATAAATAAGGAATTGCATCTCTGCGCTGAGGGCTCCCCATGGAGTATGCGCTTATGTGCATACTGCTAAGTGCGGGGGGGGGAGCCAGCACTGAGTAGGGATGGAATGAGCGGACCATCCTGATGGCTTGAGAATGCACTTGAGTCCGTGGCCCGTTGGCAAGTGTTAGAACCAGACTTTCCCCAATGTCTTTGAACTCCGTTTCTGTGGTGGGGCTTCATGGGGTGCCAACGACTGCATGACCTTTCCCAGATGTTGCTCGCTGATGGTGCACTTTAGATCCATCAGGCATTTGCAGCTATGTCGGATCTAAAGGCCCATCTGACTGTAGCCCTGGCCAGGAAAAATGTCCAAGATTACCATATAGAAGCAGTATACTCCACTGTGCCATTGCTCACTGAGTGGAGTACTTCCTTTTTATCTATCACAAATCTATTGCCCCTCAACTTCATTGGATGCCCTCAAGTTCTAGTATGATGGGAGAAGGAGGAAAAATCCTTGCCATCCACTTTCTCTGCCCCATGCATAATTTGATACACCTCAGTCATGTTCTCCCCTTATTCCCCCCATTTTTGAATAGTGAAATTTTAATAAGAACGAATATGGTAACTACTTACAGTGATCCAATTATAAAGCTTTACGAGAGTTGTAATTGTAGGTACCTGGGTACTTCCTTTTTATCTATCACAAATCTATTGCCCCTCAACTTCATTGGATGCCCTCAAGTTCTAGTATGATGGGAGAAGGAGGAAAAATCCTTGCCATCCACTTTCTCTGCCCCATGAATAATTTGATAAACCTCAGTCATGTTCTCCCCTTACCCCCCCATTTTTGAATAGTGAAATTTAAGAACTAATAGGGTAACTACTTACAGTGATCCAATTATAAAGCTTTACGAGAGTTGTAATTGTAGGTACCTGGCTAGGAACCTTGGATTTTACAATTACTGTTTGCTCAGATGTATTTCCCGGTTAATCACTCCAATTTTGTATCATCATAACTTCCTCCAAGGTTTTCCCTAGGCTGGCAGTCCTAGCAGGTAGAAGAGACTCATTGCAGCTGGGTTCCAGCATCTTCTTCCCTTCTTTTGTAAGAGGAAAACTGGGGGACCCATAGGAATGAAAAACAAATGGTCTTTGTAAAGGAAAGGGTCCTCAGCATAGTGTTAATCTAGTCCAGCCAGGAGTGAAATACATGGCAGGGAACTTTTGGAATGTTTTTGCTAAGACTGCCATGACTCTTTTCTTGCCATTGCTTCATTTTAGACAATGGTTTGCACTGGGATTTACCCAGGGCTCTTTTTGTAGAAAAAGCCCAGCAGGAACTCATTAGCATAATAGGCCACACCCAACAGCAGGAACACATTAGCATATTAGGCCACACCCCTGACAGCACAGCTCATTAGCACATTAGGCCGCACCCCCATGCTACCAGAAGTGTGGTCATCCAGCCACACCCACCTTTTGCTTCTTATTCTGTTTACCTTGTTTGTTGTCAAAACCCAGGGCCTTTTTTGTAGCAGGAACTCCTTTGCATGTTAGGCCACACACCCCTAATGTAGCCAATCCTAATGAGTCTCTGCTGTTGGGTGTGGCCTCTTATGAGTTCCTGCTGGGCGTGGCCAACTTGGGAGCCAGCCGGAACTCCGTTCCTGTGCGTTCCTGCCCAAAAATAGCCCTGGATTTACCCACCTTTCTTGACTGCATCTGTTCCACTTCTTTAATTTTTATGGAAGGTTGAAAGGAGTTTGGTGGAAGTTTCTGTGGCTTTCCTATTCTCCGGGGGGTAAACAAAAATTCTGGCAATAGCAAAGACATCTTATCACAGCCGCAGACTGAGAGTCATCGTTTCATGTCTAGCTTTGTGTTTTATCACCTTCAGAGGGGAGGTGGGTTGTCACAAAGGGCGAGGCCTTTTCTGTTCTGGCTCTTCATGGCTGGAATCATCTTTTCCTTCCACCAGAGTTGTGAACTTTCAGCACCTGGCAAAACTATTTTTTTTAAATTCTCCTAGGCACTTTAAATGATGGTTTTAAACTCTTCCTATGAATGATGGTTTATTTATTTATTTATTAGATTTATATCCTGCCTTCCCCACCAAGGCAGGCTCAGGGCAGCTAACATGGCCATAGGCATTATAAACAGCAAGACAATAAAAGAATATAATAATTGAACCATTTAAAATCAAAGAAACCATTTAAAATACAACTCACATAAGATAGCGGAACTGTCCTAAACATCCAGCATAGGGAAAACAGCAGCTGGTGTCAGGTTCCTTAGGGCTTGAGTTCTTTTGTATGGGCATAGATGTTAAGCTGGCGGCCGAGAGTGGATGGTAGGGCATAGTATTCAATTAGGTGACAAATCATATAGTGTGGCATCTTGAACGCCTGGCAGAAGAGCTCCGTCTTACAGGCCTACGGATACCTTAACTGCTGCTAGTTGCTTTTAATATATACTGCTGATCTATGTTTATGATGTTGTTACATTGCTGCATGTTGTACTGCTATGGATAATTTTAATGCCAGGATACATTGCTTTTATTAAACTATAGTAGGAACCTCCAAGAAGTAGCTGATGTAACTCTCTGACATCCCTTAGAAGACCCAGGAAAAGATCTGCTCTAGGATTTATTGTTTTTTTTATTTAAAAAAATCCTTTTATTTCATGGGATTTTTCTCTAGGCTGCTTAGCTGATAGCTTCATTTCTGCTGCTCTTTCTAATCCATGTTGTTTCTAGGACAGAACAAACCTTGGTAAAATGCCAGGAAGGGGGATATTTGTCATTACAGAGAAGTAACTCTCATTGAAAAAATGGTTGTTGACCCTTGGGCAATACTGTATGATTGTTTTATTTCGGAAATCACATCATGCCATTTTGACAGTACAGCAAAGCATTAAAGAAACATGAATCTAAGGCATTCTATACATTACATAGGAGGAGCTGGTAATCTGACACTGGTAGGAGCTTCTAGAATTTTTGTGACTATGAGTAAAGGGTCATATTTTTCAACACTTTCCTTTCTAGAAAGCTCCCGCTGTTGTAGTAAATCTAAAACGTCATGAGGAAATCATTTCCCAGAAAGGTAAGGAGTCCTGTGCAATGCAATGTTTATAAGGCAGACAAGGGCTCAAATGACTAATACGTTCTGCTATGTAATTTTGGGAACTGTACAGTTACCAAAAACTGACTGCATAAGTAGAGTTGAAAATAACTCCTGTGACTGAATGAGACAATGAAACTAATGTCTAACAGTTTGCTTCTGATTCCTAGAAGCAAGAACAGGGATTTGGATATTTATGCATAAGACAGACATCACAAATTCCGTTTGCACTGCTTGCCCTATATTAAATACAAGATTGCTGTCCTCTGGTATTTGAACAGACTTGCGCTTTGATCAATATATGCAGCAGCTGCCCTATTTTATGAAGGAAGGAATGCCCCTGTGTTCTGCTTCACCCTCTGCAGTCAGCCATGAGTTGTCTGCCCTCCCTTTGCATGCAATACACAGTTAGAATGGTAATTTCACTTCCAGGAACCAGCGTGAAGGGGAGAAGTGCTGCCTCTCAGTTGATACTTAGGTTATCACCACAAGTGCACAAAATACTCCTGCCTTGCGCATTGGTGAATTGCAGATGTTCCTTCCCTGCACATGCTGAGACTGCTTTCTCGTGGCTGTTCCTGTCCCCTGCCTCAGTCTGCTGTTCAACTGGCCCACCAGACAAAAACAAAGAACATTTAAAATGTATGTATATATGTATTTAGAACATGTGCTCCCTCTCCAGAGACATGCCCGAAGTGGCTCGCCAAATAACATCTTCTTTGCGGAAATGATCAAATTATCTCTGTTAAGAAATGGAGGGCAAATCTGTCCTGATCAGTTCTTTTCTGCATTTCTACTGAGTTGTCTATTGCGCATTAACAATGAAAATCTCAAAATCAAAAGATGGCTAGAAAGGCAGGTTGAGAGGTGGGCACACACAGACAACCTGTTCAGGAGTCCTACTTTTGTATCATGGGTCATGTGGTTTCATTAGTCAAAGTTCTAGAAGACCACCCATACAGAATAAACCAGAAAGTCTTGTTGCATCTTGAAAATAAACACGTCACAATACATTTGTTTGCCTTTTAGGTACCACAAGACCCTTTAATGGGGTCCTGCCCTTCAATCCCCCCTTCCCGGGTGGGGCTCTTGGTCTTTCAGTGTCTTCCATTTGCACTGCTGACAGTCATGCCTCCATGTGCGGCCTCTCCCCCACCGCTGCATTGACAACCCATGGCAACTCTCCTCCATTAAGGCCTGACGGGTCTTCGGCCAGGATGTAGATGACTGGGGACCAGTGATGCCATTGCTTTAGGTGATTCACATGTAAGCGATGGCAGTCTTGAGGGCGGGGCCTGCACTGGATGTCATACGTAAGAGGCCCCACCACCTAGATGATGGGGAAGGGCCGAGCCAGGTGTTCTCTCCTTGCCCCATGGCTGCCCTTCTGTGCACCAAGACCTTGCCAACTGGGGCAAACATGCTCAACTTAGAACCCTGGGCATACTGGGCATTCTGAGTCTCCTGGGCCACCTCCGCCTAGTGGTGGGCTTCTTCTTGGGCCCATTCCAGCCATTCCTGCATTTGCTGCACATACTCAGGGGCAATAGGAGATGGTGGAGTTGCCCATTGGTATTCTACCAGGGCCAATATGCCTTGTAGGTCACGGCCATAAAGTCACTTTATCTGGTTTATTGATTTGGACACAATGCTTCTGTTAATGCATCCTAAGATTGCATTAGCTTTCTTCACAGCCACATCGCACTGCAGGCTCATGTTTAGCTTGTGATCAACCAGAACACCTAGATCCCTTTCACATGTGCTGCTGTCAAGCCAAGTCCCCCCCCCATTCTATATCTATGCCTTTGATTTTTTGTACCTAAGTGTAGGACTTTGCTTCACCTCCACAAGGAAGGCACACTGCCCTTGGTCAAGATGTATCCCAAACTAGTGGCTGCGTCAAGTCCAATTGACTTGTGAAGGATGCCTTCTTGTAAAGGTTGTCTTTGGCAACTGTGAGGTCCAAGTCATGCTGGGTTGGCTTGGACGTGGTGCTGAGTGTGAGTGCCTGGACTTACATGCACCTGGCCCTGGGTCTGGCAAAAGGCGTGGAGCAGCAGGGCCTGGAAAAGGCTGGGAGTCATTGGCTGGATCTCGCACTCCCCTCCAACTTCAGGGAGCAGCTATTGGTGGAGCCATGAACAGTTTTGGGGGGGAGGGGAACTAGCCTGGGCTATCCAAGTCAGGGCTTTGGCCCTTTAAAGAACTTTTATCTTTTTCCATGCAGCTCTTATGGGAAAGAGGGAAAGGAGGAGGTCCTTTCTCCAGCTCTTCTTGTAGCTGATTTATTTTATTTATTTTAATGTCATTGTTCTTTGTTACATCAGAAGTGACATCATGCCCCCAGTGCCCCCCCCTATTTTCTGGCAACGGGCCTGGAAGGGAGGGCTTCAGGTTTTGCCAATTCCCCCTTCTTTTACTGTAGAGCCCCAAGCATATGGGGCTGAAGCAAATGGTGGGCAGAAAAGAATGAATGATGGTTCTGCTAAAGGAGATGCCTTCCATTTGCAAAGATTTACCATGAGATCCAAGCTATTGTTATAACCTAAAGAATAAGGGGATGAGAGTTATGCAGCTTTGATTTCCTCATTGCCAGCTTTGGAAAAATTAATCCCTTTTGAGTGCTGAGCCTTTTCAAGTGATGAAAAAAGAAAGCCTTTTCAACTTGATTCTAGACACTGAACAGTGAAATTGATAGGCTGAGGACTAAAAGCCAAGACAATATTTCCAGGTATGTTTTGATATACAAGCCGTTTGAAATGATTGGGCAACGCAAACACCATGATGATAGATCCTATTTTTCCCTATCTCTGGAGGGAGATAAACAGTTGCATTTGGTTTGATGAAATGTTTTGCATTCACACATTTCAACTCTTTGAAAAACCAGTACATGCAAGGTAATGATCATGAAATGAAATAACATTACCAGCATATCGAAGAGGTACATTGTGGCCTATGATTTCTCAAGAAGATTAAGGAAACTTAATGCCTATGTTCCAGAAAATTAGCAGGCTGATTATAAAGCACGTCCATGAAGGAAAAAAGCAACAAAACCTCCCAAACCCAACTACCTTATTGAAGGTGATGCCAGTTCTCAGGGTACAACAGATCACTTTGAGAGCCAGAGCAGTTGTAGTAGCTACAGCACTGGAGTGGAGAGACCACAGAAGTCAAATGTCCACTCTTCCTCTAGGTCACCTGGTGACCTTTGCTTAGATCAGTGATTCTCTCTAAGCCTAACCCATATCACAAGGCTGTTATGAGGCTAAAATGTGTGTGTGTGGGGGGAGAGCTTGGGGAATATCAGGTATATTGCACAGCAGAACAGCAACAAAAATACAGTTTCCTTTAGCTTAATTGTTTATTTTTAACAACACTGAAAAACCTCAGGGCAGACAATTTGGCTTGAAAAGAAAAGATAACAAAACATAACTAAAAGCTTTCCTATTTCTTATCCATCTAGCCCCAGTAGGGTTGTCAGGTGCCATCTTCACTTCAGAAGAAGTAAAACTGGGGGAGGGGGGGAGAGGTAGAGTGATGTCCAATAATGTTGCAGTACTTTGTTGTTGTTGTTCAGTTGCAAGGTTGAGTCCGACTCTTCACGACCCCATGGACCACATCACGCCAGGCCCTCCTGTCTTCCGTCATCCTTCGGAGTTTGCTTCATTTCATGTTTGTTGCATCGATAACACTATCTAACCATCTCATCCTTTGCCATCCCCTTCTTCTTTTACCTTCAATCTTTCCCAGCACCAGTGTCTTCTCCAGTGAATATTCCCTTCTCATTTGGTGGCCAAAGTATTTGAACTTCAACTTCAGTATCTGGCCTTCCAGGGAACAGTCAGGCTTGATTTCTTTTAGGACTGACTGATTTGATCTCCTTGCAGTCCACGGGACTCTCAAGAGTCTTCTCCAGCACCATAATTCAAACACATCTATTCTTTAGCACTAAGCCTTCCTTCTGGTCCAACTTGCAGCTGCACATTACTACTGGGAAACCTTCCAATCTCTGTGGTAAAAACCATAGAGATCTGGGGAATTCTTAAAGTGTTGTGACATCCTTTCTGCATACAGTCAGAAGTGACATGGTAATGTCATGCTACCTGCTCCCCATTTTTGCTCCCACTGAAGTCCAGAGCTCTGGAGTTTACCTGCCACTCATGGGCAAATGACACCCCTAAAGCCCAAGATTGTTCTGGCCTGGGTTGAACAGTTTGTGTAGGCCCAGTAGCCCAGATTAGCAGCAAGCAAAGGAAATGGTTTCTCTCCTGTTGTCACACAAAACATGCTTTCAGTGAAGCCTTTTTAAAGAGAAAGGGCACAACTCTGTACATAGGCTTGCCAGTTGCCCACTGGGTGCAGGAGATTTCCTGCCTCCAGTTCCTGTTGCCCATCACCACTCCAGCAGCCAGTCAGAGAAAAAAAGTGAAAAACAAAACCAGAGAGTTTTTGGCAATTCCTAGAGAGGTGTTGTATAGAAAAATGGATTCCTATAGACCCCTGCCTTCCCCCCTTGGAATGTATCTTGCGATCCCCTGCTGTTTTGATTTCCTCTTGAAGCCAAATGGGCTTAATAGCCCTGCAATAAACATACCTTCCACGAAGACCAGATGGCCTAGCTGACAAGACAATAGTCACGTAGGCCCAACGATGGGTTGGGGTGGAGGTTACATGCCGCAGGTGTGGCCTTCAGGACAACTGACCATTCAGAAATTGTAGCCATGACAACCCAAAAGTTGGGAATCCCTGTCTCCTTGCGATTGGCTACTGGCCATGGCTGGTCATAATGAGATTGGGGTTTTTCATTGTCTGACCCTTGGAGGAGAGCTCAGATTTTCTTGCTCTCTTTATTTGTTTGAATTGCATCTGGGACTACTGTCCCGAGGGGAACAAAGAACTCCTTGGTGCAGCTGAAGCACATGGCTATGTGCTTGTGAGCACATGGCTGCATGCTTGTACAAAGATGGGACCTAATTGGACTTTGTACTGGGACTTCTTGACTATGGATCATCCTGGTAACTATGCAGATCTCTAATGTTTAGTTAGGGCCAAGGGCCATAAGTTTTCTTGTTTTCAGTACTCCCTGTAGTCTGTGTTAAGTTCTGTGCTAAATAAACTTTATTCTGGTTTATACTTAGTGTCTGTTTTGATGGGTAACTGACTCCAAGCTAAGTCCTGTTGTCTGAACTGCTCACCAATTGTGCTACCTTGCTAAGATTAACTGTACAGCTCTAGACAGAGTTGTGGAAGTGTAAAATCCACATGCCAACTGAGATTCTGGATCTCTAATCTCAGGCTGGTGAGGGATTAATCTAGAGATCCTGGTGGCTGTGTCTGTAAATCCAGAGAGGCTATCTCTCCTGGGATCTTGTGTAATGCATTGTTCCAGTGTAGAATTCTTTCCCCTCCATTCCTGGATTGGCCTGGGGAGGAGAGAATCTACACAGGTGTGATATCACTTCTGGTTTTCCCCCTTGAAGTGACATAACACTGTCATGCTGATGACCCCCTCCCCAAGTAGCCTGTCCCCCAGACTCCCACCTTCTTAATCTCCTTAAAGGAATGATTGAATAAAAATGTGGTAGGTATCAAGAATCAGGAAGTAGTTTTATGTGGTGATTCCCCAAAAATTCCCTGTAGCATAAGAACTGCTGTTTTAGTTTACCAAGGCCCCGGTCACACGAATGGTTTTGGTCCGGGAGAGGGACGGATCGGGGCTGCAGCCAATGGGCGCGATCCCACTGCAACATCTGGGCAGCGTTGCGCACCCGTCCCCAATCTGGCCCTTCCCCCGAAAAGACGCAGCAAAACTAAACCACCTACTGAGGTGGTTCTTCCAGGACGGCCGCATCAAGGCCAGCCGTGGGATTGCCGGCCTGTTCTTCTGCCGGCGCATCCCCGGCTCCTGCCTGAACTGCGCATGCTCAGACATGCGCAGTTCGGCAGTCTCCCGTTCCCCTCTGTCGCTTCCCCTGGCATCTGATCGTGCCGGGGAGGGAATGCGCCGCTGCTCAGGGGATCAATGTGATCCCGCCGCGGCTTGTTTCTTTAGGTGCGGCTTTAAAAAGCCACACTTTGCCCATCCCCCTCCCCCCGTGTGGCAGGGACCTGAGTTAAATTATGAAGAGTGCTGAATAGCTATTAGGTAGCTATGTAGGTAAATAAACACTGTTCTGATGGAATAGCTGCATATAAACCAGGCCCTCTCTTCTTTCAGAAATCCTGAAGGAAGAAGCAAGGCCCTCTCCACTACTACAGCAGCTGGTCCTGCAGGCAGCAATGACAGGAAAGTATTTGAATAATTAAGCTCCTTTAGCCCACCCAGCATTCCTAGTGAAGAGAGAACCCTTTATTGACACTGTGTACTCTAGGGTTGTGTTTCCCCCAGAAGTGGCATCATGCATCTTTAGGAATCACCAGAAGCTCTATGATAGTACCACAGAGTATCTGGTGATCCCTGGAGAGGACTGGGACTATCAGATGACAATTTTAAACATTGTTTTACTGCTACTGGTCACAGGACCAGAGGCAGAAAATGGGAGCTGGGGGTGGGAGATTCCCCGCCCTCAATGGGGGTTTGACAGCCCTAGTGTTCTCATTTTGCACAGGAGAGCTTCTTGCAAGGGAGAAGGAAGGGCTGCTGAGAGGCCTGTTTCCTTCCTTGCCCTTTCCGGCATTGCTAATCCTCCCATAGCCATTTGGAAGAGAACAACAAGCAGGATCAGTGCCTACATCAGAGAAAAGGAGAAAGAAAACCACTCCCCTCCCCATAAGTTTTATCAGTTTAAGCTTCAGTTGTTAAACAGCTGGGACTCAAATTTGCATATTATGTGGAAACTCATAATTCATTCATCCACTTTTTTAATATTTACCCGGAGCAGCCTGAGTAGAAGAGGTTGTATGAGCAAATATTGCTAATAGTTTTTCTTCTCGTTCCCTTTCTTATTCCAAATCACTACCGAGCTACTTTTGCATGGGGACAGGGGTATATACCTGCCCCTTATGTTTTACTTTGTAGCTGAAAACACAACTCTAGCCTGAGCTAAAGCTTTGTATCTCCCTGCTTGCCATTCTTCTATCTGGATATAGCCTAGCCTGCTATGGGTTAAAACAAGATGGAGGAAAGAATTAACCCTTCATTCAAGAATAGCACTTGGTGGCTTTAATGGGACATTCAGTCAAACAATCTTATGCAAGGTTATCATTCTATTGATTTTAATGGCCTGACAGTGCAATGTTATGCCAAATTACACTTTTTAACACCATTTATTTCAGTGGACTTAAAAGGGTGTAATTCTGCTTATGATTCTACTGTTAGACTAGAGTAACGCTGCATGCAATTTCATTGTTAGAAGGAGATGAGGAGATTGGATTTATACCCTGCCCTTCACTCGGAGTCTCAGGGCGGCTTACAAAGTCCTTACACTTACCCTCCTCACAACAGACACCCTGTGAGGTAGGTGGGGCTGAGAGAGCTCTGACAGAACTGCTCTTTCAAGGGCAGCTCTGACAGAACTATGGCTTGCCCAAGGTCATCAGCAGCTGCAAGTGGAGGAGTGGGGCATCAAACCTGGTTCTCCCAGATTAGAGTCTGTGCACTTAACCACTACACCAAACTGGTTAGTAATCTAGATGTGTGCTGAAGAGGCTAAAGAAAGAAAGAACAAACATTATTACCATCTAGCTGGTTTATTTATTGATATTTAGTTATTTAGAGCATGTTCCCTAAGTACCACTAAGATCACCATGGTTATAGGTAAACTATGGCTGCGGTCACACGGAGCATTAGTCATGCTACTGAAACGGATGATAGGTGGATTTTCTGGGCGCGATCACACCACAACATCTGGGAAGCGTAGAGCTCCCATGGTGAACCCGAGGCTTCCCGCTGAAGATGTGGAGTTAAAAACTAGTACCTCCGAGGTACTAGTTTCTGGAAACTGTGGGGCAAGGGCTGTTGTCTGATCGCGTTTCCGGTGGTAGTCCGTAGCATCCGGCGCCCGCCCATGTCCTGTCGCAAACAGGTTTTTCCCCCCAAGTCTACACAGGATGTGCACAAGCACCCAACGGCACATGCGCACGAAGAGGAAAGCAAAAGTTCCATTGCTCCGCAGAATCGTGCATGCCGTTGGTGAGATCGCACTGCGCGGCTTCTTTGCCGTGCTGCAGAATCGTTATGTGATCGCCACCTCGCCCCTACCCACGGGACCTCGACGGGACCTGTGATCGGGCAGCCGCACGTTATTTTGCTCCGGGCCAAACTGCCACGCTCCCCCCCCGCATTTTACGGCCCGTGTGACTGGGACCTATGTTGTCGAAGGCTTTCACGGTTGGAGTTTATTAGTTGTTGTAGATTTTCCAGGCTGTATGGCCATGGTCTCAGCATTGTAGTACCTAACTGTAGTACCCGCGCCGAAGCCTACACCAGCCCCGGAGGGCGAAGACCCCTCGGAAAACAGTTCCGACGGGGCAGAGATGGACGGCAAGCCGGGAGAAGATTCAGGGGAAGGAGGGCCAGTCCAGGACAGGCAAGGAACAGGAGGGAGAGCGCGGTTTCAAGAAAGCCGGAGGAGATGGGTCTTACCCAGGCTGACAAACACCGCTGCGCTTGTTCGGTCGCCCGAGATGCCCAGGGATTCCCCGGAAATGGCCCCGCCCTGGGAGATGCCTAGGCAGCCCGACCAAGGGGGTGGGACAGGGAGGATTGACACAGAACCTGACCTATCGGCAACCAGGGAGGAGAAGGGGAGGGATTATACTGGGTGGAGGGAAATAAAAAGGGGGAAGCCTGTAGAGCCGGGGAGGATGTCGGAGGTGACGGGCTTAGGCACAGAGAGAACGAGCATCTCAAAGTCAGCTGTCAACCCTGAGGAGTGGTGGTTTAGGGAGTGACGTAACTCTCTCCCCACTCCAAGTCTGAGGCTCTGGCTTCCCCGAGGGATCAACGCCGACACGGCTGAAGCTCCGCCCATACCAGGGGACGACGCCCGGCATGACACTAACATTTTGCCAGCAGCTCTGACTGGCATCATCAGAGGTGTAACACAGAAAGATGGAGTACTCTCTGTGTCAGTGTGAGAAGAAAAATGGTAGGCAGGTAATTTATATCTACTCAGGAAGGTGGGGTAGGACTGAGTCATTATCTTGTAGGAGTTTCCCAGGCTGTGACATGCTAACAGAGGAGCTTTCCTGAGGTGGTTCTTTTGGTGCCAGTTTGGTGCAGTGGTTAAGTGCGCAGACTCTAATCTGAGAGAACCAGGTTTGATTCCCCACTCCTCCACTTGCACCTGGCTGGATGACCTTGGGCAAGCCGTAGCTCTGATAAGAGCTGTTCTTGAAAAAGAGCAGTTTCTGTCAGAGCTCTCTCAGCCCCACCTACCTCACAGGGTGTCTGTTGTGGGGAGGGGAAGGGCAAGGAGTTTGTAAGCCGCTCTGAGACCCCTTTGGGTAGTGAAGGGCGGGATATAAATCCAATCTCTTCTTTTTTTGCATATGGATTGGCTGGTGAAAATCTAATCTTATCTGTAGTGCTGTTGTAAGATGTAGAGCATTTTGTGTTTTTTAGGACAGGAAACCATGCCCTATTAATTTTTAAACCCTCTTCTTTCCTTTTGAAATGGTGTTGATATGTTTATGAATTTCAACGGCTTCCCTGTATAATCTGACGTGGTAATTGGATGTGTTGTCCAGCATTTCAGAGTCTTGGAATAAGATACTGTGTCCTGTTTGAGTTAGGCTATGTTCAGCCACTGCTGATTTTTCAGGTTGGCCAAGTCTGCAGTGTCTTTCATGTTCTTTTATTCTTGTCTGGATGCTACGTTGTGTGATCCTGATGTAAACCTGTCCACAACTGCAGGTTATGCAGTATAAAATAGGTAAACTATTTTAAATGATTTTAACTGAAAGAGAAGTTAGTGATGCTTCAGATCCTGTGTCATTTGTATCAAAAACGACCAATCGTACTACTCAAACATGCACCTGTGCATGCGCGAAGACAGAAGAAGGACTATTCTGTCCTATGGGAATTTTCTGAAAGTGGACCCTGTGCCGACTCTGTGGGAAGATGAAGCCCGATTGCTATGGAAGTGTTTTCTGTATGTATATAAGTATTTGGAATTATAAGGTTTGTGACTACTTGTGTAAGCCAAAGCCCATGAACTGCATCTTCAAACACTTCTCATCAGTGGGGAGTTTTGTTCGAACATCCTCTCTCATACAGCGATCTGCGTTTCAACTCTGCAGTTCATAAATAATAGAAAACAAAGCTTGTGCATGTCTACCAAGACCAGACACATGCTTTGCCGAACTGGCTTTGTTGTTGTTGTTTTTTTCCTTTTGGCTATTCCCTCGCTTATAAATACTTCTAATACTTAACAAGGGAAAGAAAGGCTCAGCTTTAAAAACACAGCCAAGTCAAAGTTTGTGGTGAGCTTGCTGTGCTGGGAAGTGGGGGATGAAGCTTTGAAGTTCAGCAAGACATTTGTGCCAGACTGCACTCCCTGCCATTGTGTGTTTAGTCTGCGATGGACCACTAGACTTGTGTAGCATTTCTATCAAGCAGGCATTTCAATGATGAACCAGAATACAGATAGGATTTGCCATGGAAGTGCATGAAACGTACTGCTTCCAGGTGTGGCATTAGCCCATGGACCACTAGGGCAGCTGCCCTGGGCTCCATGCTGGGGGACACCAATGGCCTACAGCCCCATCTGCCCAGAAGGAGGGGGGAAAGAAGAAGCAGAGCAAGATCCTGTCCCTGCTTGCAGTTGGTTTCCAGGGGCAGCAGTCCTCCCACTTCACACAGGGTGAAGACCACTGTTCCCTCTAAGCTGAGTTAGTGTGAGCTAGCTCACAGTTTTTTAACCTCTGGCTCACATACTTTTGTCTTAGCTCAGGAAGGGATGGCTCCAGAGCAAGCTAATCTATGCAGCAGCCAAATCGCTTGCTCACAATTTTAATGCTAGTAGCTCACAAAGTAGAATTTTTGCTCACAAGACTCCACAGCTTAGAGGGAACATTGGTGAAGACCACGCCTAGCTTGACCCTGGAAGGGAGGTGGCAGAGGTGTGGCGGTTATTTGGGGGTAGCATTCTGGACTTTAGCCCAGGACTCCAGAATCACTAAGACTCCCCCTGATAGCTTCAGTTTGCTTTGGATCCAATTGTGTGCTAGCCAGCTTTAGACATACTGTTTTTACTCATCGTTATATATCAGGTTAATACAATGGTATTTATGGCAGGCCTAAATGTCAACATATGGGGACATGCAGAAAGTTAATACTGGGAAAATATCCATAAATTATCAGGTTTCAGCAGTAACTGGTAATCATAATATTTTAAAAATTATAACAGTGAAAAAGCTTAAGTGATGCTCAAGAGATATAGAATCTGTGTACCCTGGATACAAAAAGAAAGAAACTCATGGGGCGGGGGAGAACAGGCCCCATAGAATCCACCAGAGTGCCAATTTCTTTTTTCCAGCTAGCTACAGCTGTTTCTCATTTTCTTTGAACATATTTGCCATTTTGTGAAATACATAAGTATGTATTATCTATGCCAGAGGTTCCCAAACTTTGCTCGAGTGAGCATCTCGAAGTCAGAGTAATAAAGCCCCTTTTCGAACCTCCCTACATGTAAACAGAGACAAAATAAAGTCTGCTTTCTGACTGCGTCCACTTTTGTCTGTGTTAAAGGCAAGCAGATCCTGGGGGACAGGAGAAAGCCAGACTGTATGTGCTGGCCTGGCAGTGTGTTTCAAGCCTTCAGGTTCCTTGTGGGTGGATGATGCTTTTCTCTCTTGGGAAAAACGTCCACAAAGAGGAATAACATTACTAGGCATAATCTTCGTGGGGGCAGCAGGGCTTCAGCCCCCACCGAAATTTTCAGGAAGGTGCTCAGCCTCCCCCGGGAGCCACCCTTGCTCCTAGCACAGCAATGCCTCTGGCCCAGCCCCAGCCCCTCCCCCCCGGGAAATTGGAAAGTCTATACCCTAACGCCTGAATCCCCCTGATATGCTATGTTTCTACATCTAGGGAGGTTTTTGTTTAGCATTCCTGTGTGTGTTTGTGTCTGTGTGTTTCTGTGAGAGAGAGAGAGGGAGAGAGAGAGAGAGAGAGAGGGAGAGAGGGAGGGAGGGAGAGGATGCAACCATGTCCTTCTGCATCCTGAATTCCTGAATTGGTTCAACAGCCCAGAAAAGCTCTACTACCTAATTCTGTGGATTGTATAAACAAGATCTACCAAAGCTAAATGTTGTTTAAAAAACCCAAGAGGCTGAGTTGTAGGCCTTTAGTACTATTGATCAACATAGGTGGAGTATTTAGCACAATAGAAACGAGGTACGCACAACTGTTATACAGACCTATCTGCTCACCTTACTCAGATGGGAGATGCATAAGTGTACATCAGATTGTCTTCGTGCACTGTGAAAAAAATGACCTGGCCACTGGTCCCCCCAGTAATATTACAATATATCAAATATTATCAAAGCAAACCCCCCCCCCAAAAAAAAACCCTCAGCAGTATCTGTGCATGCTGAAGAAGCTTGTTTCCAGGAGATGACTTTGCTAAAGGGGAGTTGTTTATTCGCCTAGGTCTATGCTGCAACCTTACATATGCAACAGTCCTCACACAGCTGCTCTCAATACTACAGAAGGCCACTGCTGAGTTTGCAGTGCTGGCTGAGAACACATGGTGGGGATGCAGCTTGTGTAAACCGGCACCTCGGTTATCACTCCGGTTATCAGAATGGCAGTGGTATTTGTGCAAGAATCACCACTGTGGAACTCTTGGTGACCATGGATACACTACCCAAATAAATGTGCTGTGCAAATAGCATCTCCATGTGATCCAGCAAGTTTGTAAGCACAGAGGCTGCCCTGCACATTCTGACCTGAAGTAAACATGAGAGACAACACAGATATTATCTGGCCTTAACATTTGGTGGCTATGTTTTCAGTGATTCATGTTTAAGTTACTTAACTATCCAGTTTGAACAGTTTTGTTTATTTATTTAGTACAATTCCCACACACACACACACACCTTTTCTCCAAGGAGTTCCAGTTATGTGCATTGGTCTCCCTGCCTCCATTATCCTTACAACTTCCCTGTGAGAGAATTTGGGCTGAGGGAGAGTAATGACCCGAAATCCTCCAACAAGCTCATGGCACAGGGGAATTTGAATCTGAGTCTCCCAGATCCTGGTTTGATACTCTAACCACTGTTTCTACTCTTAATTATCTTCCTTGCAAATAACCTAACCTGTAGGTAACCTAAAATGCAATCAACAGAGAGCACATTTTCACGAAACATCCAAAGAAAGCTCCTGAACCCTCAATGCAAGGAAGAGTTCAGAAGGAGCTGATTTGCACCAGCGGGCAGATGGGAGAGCCAGATATCATGGTGCTGTCTCCTTTGGGATGCATTTGGGGTGGGGTGGGGTGGGGACAAAGGCCATATAAGAGACCCCCCTTCTCTTTCAACTGTTGATGCATAAGGAATGAATACCAAGTGTAAAGAAGACGATAGCAAAAAAAAAAAGCTAATAAAAATTATACAAATATATCTTTGTGTATTGTTAATTCTTAAGCAGTGAAATACAGATCCAAACATTTTACATGGTACAATCATATCACAAATACAATATAAATCATTAGAAATAAGTACAAAAATTCAGAGTAAAAAAAGTCCCATTTAAAGCCATAAGACCATGAAAGTTAATCCCATTAATACTATATTAAGCCCATAAATACTAGTTGATAAATGCCAACGAAGATTCCAGATAAATCTTCCATTTCAACAGTCTCCTTCAGAGATGGAGTGGTTATCTTCAATTTTGGATATTATGTTGATATTTGTGTTCTCCAAAGACAATTTCAAATACCATCAAGGTTCATGTTACAGGAAAAACAATTTTCAAAATAAGCTACTAATCACATTTTCAAAGAAAGTACAATCTCCTTCATTTTAAAGTTGTTACAAACACATTTTGCAGAGGTAAGGAGTACCTGAAAGCGTTGTCATTTTGGCTTCAGGCTTGGGGACAGCTACCCTATTGGTGGCTGGCAAGGTCCAGTTGATAGTGTGGCAGATGCACTTGGCAGAGGCATGGAGCAACTGCAAGCATTCCCTCTAAGCTGAGTTAGTGTGAGCCAGCTCACAGTTTTTTAGCCACTGGCCCACACATTTTTGTCTTAGCTCAGGAAGGTTAGCTCCGAAGCAAACTAATTTATGCAGCAGCCAAATCACTTGCTCACAACTTTAATGCCAGTAGCTCAGAAAGTAGCATTTTTGCTCACAGGACTCCATAGCTTAGAGAATGCATTGGCTGCAAGTATTGTCACTCTAGATTTGGGGGCCTGGTGTGGATGCCTTCCTGTTTGTCTGGCAAGGACCAGCATGGAGCTTGGCAGAGACACTTGGTAGAGGCAGGGTATACCTGCAAGTGTTGCCTGGATTGAGTGATCAAGTATGGCCACCATGCTGATTTGGCTGGTAGGGTCCTGTCTGGATATGGACCACAAAGCATCCAGGGGAATGGTATCTATTGGAGGCTGGTGGGGTGGGAGGTTGGCCAAGTAGCAAGCTAGTGCAGGTAGCAGTGCAGGTCAAATTGCTTGAATTACACCCAGTACAGCTTAGGTGAGCACCCTGGGGCATCATTTGGATGGTGAAGGATTAACCCTCAGATCAGGCCTGGAGACTCGGAGACTCGGTGCCTTCATGGACCTGGGACAGGGAGCCCTTGAGTGGTGTCATTATCCTAGACCAGGGGTGTCCAAACTGTGGCTTGGGAGCCACATGCAGCTCTTTCACACATATTGTATGGCTCTTGGCAGAGGGGCTGGGAAAGCAAAGGGGAGGCATGCCTCCACGATTGTTTTTCCTTTCCCCAGCTAATGTTCCCTTCCCTAGGTAGGGTTGAGGTGTGGGGGAAGCATTGAAAGAAAGCAACTTTAAATGCATTCTCAAAGCCCCCCCCCCGGCTGGCTCAGAGAAGGCATTTGTCTCTTTAAATCCCGTCTTCAAGCCAAGCCAGCCGGCATAGAGGCGGGGGGGGGGGGGGGG